>NW_006289416.1:5915779-5927589 GCF_000327345.1 Myotis davidii
GAGTGTCTGGAGAAAAGGGAACCCTAGTGCACTGCTGGTGGGAATGCAGACTGGTGCTGCCATTATGGAAAACAGTATGGAGGTTACTCAAAAAAATTAAATATGAAACTATCATTTGACCCAGTGATCCCACTTCTAGGAATATATCCTAAGAGACCTGAAACACCAATCAGAAAGAATGCATGCACCCCTATGTTCATAGCAGCACAATTTATAATAGCTAAGAGCTGGAAACAGCCTGTGCCCAGCAGTAGATGAGTGGATAAAAAAGCTGTGGTACATTTATATCATGAAATACAATGCATCAGTAAAAAAGAAGGATTTCTTACCCTTTTAGCAGCATGGAGGGACCCGGAGAGTATTATGCTGAGTGAAATAAGCAAGCCAGAGAAAGACAAGTATCACATGATCTCACTCATATGTGGAATCGAATGAACAAAATAAACTGATGAACAAAATAGATCCAGAAACATAGAGGAATGGAACAGATGATCTAAGGCAAGGGTGGGAAGAGTTCAACCAAAGAACGTGTATGCATATATGCATAACCCATGGACCCAGACAATAGGGTGGTGAAGGCCCGGGGTGGGGGATGGAGGTGGGTTAGAAGAGGTCAATGGGGAGAGAAAGGGGACATATGTAATACTTTCAACAATAAAGATTTTTTTTAATATATAAAAACGTAAGAATAAAAAGCACTTTAGGATAAGGTCATGTTTGTCTTCACAAAAAGAGAAATCTGTGTATTGAGTGAGAAGATAATAAACCCAGAATCTTAACGCAGATGCTGCTTTGGCTGTTGTTTACTTTTAAAACTCCCACCATCCTCAGAGAGTTTTTCTTCATGGTGGTTTGTCCACTTCAAATTATGTACCTAACCACTTATGACAATAGTGACAAAAAGAATGCTAACACCGTGTGTTCAAAGATCCCAGGATAGTCATTCAAAAGGCCCAGCTTTGCCCCCTGGTGTGGCTTAGTGGCTCAATCCCCAGTGTGGGGCATGCAGGAGGCAGCCAATCAATGAATCTCTCTCATCATTGATGTTTCTACCTCCCTCCCCCTCTTCCTTCATCTCTGAAATCAATAAAAATACATTTTTTAAAAAGCAGAAGGCCCGGCTTTTCTACCAGTTAGTGTATGACCCTGAGCAAGACTTTGCTTCTCTGAACTCCAGTTTGCTTCCCTGTGAACTCTTCAGCCAGGCACCCAGAAGCTCTGGGTTCTATGGAGAGCCTTTGAGGTCCAGGTGAGATGCAGGTGAAAAGAGGAGAAGAACTAAGAAGTAGATGGGGATGGGTTTCCATAGCTAGAGTTCTATTCTCGTATTTTAGATGTGTTCAGAGTCTGCATAAATTTTTTTTTTTAAGAAAAAACAACAACAGCAATATATCTCTATATTAAAGGGAGCATGAGAGAAAGACATTTTTTGGAACACTATTGAGTAACTCCTATAAATACCAGGCTTGACAATGGGTAAGAATAAGGAAGTTGCTAGGACCATGACCAAAACTATGTACCAACACTGATGTTGCTGCCACCTACCCCATCCCCGCCCCTGCAAAAACAAACAAGCAAGCAAACAAACAAAACATTCTCTGCAATATGCAGTTGACCATTAAACAGTGCAGGAACTAGGGACACTCTCCCACCCCTTGCAGTCAAAGATCCACATATAACTTTTGATTCCCAAAAAACTTAGATAGCTTATTGTTGCCTAGAAGCCTTACCAATAACATAAAGTTGATTAACACATATTTTATATATTATATACATTGTATATGGTATTCTTACAATAAAGTAAGCTAGAGAAAATAAAGTGTTAGTAAGAAAATTATAAGCAAGAGAAAATACATTTATAGTATTTATTGAAAAAAAATTCACACAGAGTCTGCATAAATTTTCATTGAAGAAAGTATTCACTGGTTACAAATAGTTTGAAAAGCACTGAGTTTTATTCTCCAAATACACATTCTCAATTCTAAAAAAGATGTCTTCTGAGTTCATGTTCACATAAATTTTTGAACTCAGGTATTCTCTCTTTCTCTTTCTCCACACACACTTTACACAGTACAAAACTGGTGCAGCCCCTGTGGAGAACAATATGAAGTTTCCTCAAAAACCTAAAAATGGAACTCCCATTTGACCCTGTGATCCCACTTATAGGAATATATTCCAAGAAACGAGAAACACCCATTAGAAAGGATATACGCACCCCTATGTTCATAGCAGCACAATTTACCATAGCTAAGATTTGGAAACAGCCTAAGTGCCCATCAGCATATGAATGGATTAAAAAACTGTGGTACATGCCCTGGCCTGTTTGGCTCAGTGGATAGAGCGTCAGCCTGCGGACTGAAGGGTCCCACGTTCGATTCCAGCCAAGGGCACATGCCTGGGTTTCGGGCTCGATCCCCAGTGGGGGGCGTGCAGGAGGCAGCCGATCAATGATTCTCTCTCATCATTGATATTTCTCTCTCTCTCTCTCTCTCTCTCTCTCTCTCGCTCTCTCTCTCTCCTCTCTCTCTCTCTCCCTTCCTCTCTGAAATCAATAAAGAAATATATTTTTAAAAAACTGTGGTACATCTACACAATGGAATACTAAACTGCAATAAAAAAAAGAAGGAATTCTTACCATTTGCAACAGCACGGATGGAACTGGAGAGCATTATGCTAAGCAAAATAAGCCAGTCAGAGAAAGATAAATATCACACTCACTTGATAGTAATAAAATGATCTCACTCATTTGTAGAATATAATGAACAACATAAACAAAAAAAAAAAATAGATCCAGAGACATTGGAAGCATTGAACAGACAGTCAAATTTCAGACGTAAGGCAGGGGAAGCGGGAAAGTGGGGTAAGAGATCAACCAAAGTACTTGTATTAGGGAATGGGGGGATAAGGACACATATGTAATACCTTAATAAAGAAAGAAAAAAATAAAATAAAATAAAAACAAGGCTAGTTAACATTTCATGGATCAGGTTGAAAAGCAATACTGCTTTCATTGCTTTTTCAAGCTCTCCTGTCCCCCAGAGGCAGTCCATGAGTGCTGGTGGGAGTTGGGGAAGCAGTGCATTTGGGTCTTCCACTGATAACTGATTCAGCTAGAATTGGAATTTTAACTTTTAGAAAGGAAACTTAGAGCTCATATATCTCCCCTTAACTTTATACAGGAGGAATCTAAGACCTGGAAAGGTGAGTGACTTGCCCAAGATCGCGTAGCCAGTTGGTGATAAAGCCACTGTAAGAGGCCAGGTCTCTAAATCTCAGCCCAATGCACTTCCCAGCACATTACACTCTTAGAAAATGATAGACCTATATGGATACCTGGATATCCTGTAGTGATGATCCAAAAATAAAAATATTCTCTATCCACCTCTTTAATATGATCTTTAGATTTTTCAAGACCTTAAAAAAAATGCATGTGTGTGTATGTATGTGTGTGTGCGCATGCGCGCGTACACACACACACACACACACACACACACACACAGAGGCACTTTGCCAAGGGGTTAAGGGGTAATGAAAAATCCTTAGCAAATGGATACTTCAAAGCTTTGGAGGGTTTATCTGAAGACTTTGAATAGAGTATAATGTTTTATGGGTTCTCCTAATCCCCAATAAATGTGCCTTGCTGAATAAGCAGAAACATTTTTAATGACTACTAGAGAGCAATAGACACAGATCTGTGACCGTGTGTTAGTGCTGGGTTTCTTAGGACCTTTAGCCTCCTGTGCTACAAGCCTGGAGGTAGCATCTGTGTCTATGCCACTGGTTCTGAGCTAATGTGTTTAGAGAGCCCAAGGCTTTTCCCTCTGAAGGTTAGTGCCTGGTCACTCTTTACTCAGTCCTATCAACCACTACTTCTACCAGCACTATCTCCACCTCTACCTGCATCCCTTGGAACATCTTTTTAGCTCATTTTAGCCTCACAATATCCCTGGGAAATGTGTCAAATATGAGTAGAGTATCCCTTCTCTGGTGAAAAGTGGGTAGTGGGCCAGCAACTGACATGCGTTCAGTACAGTTTGTTGAGTTCAAGCGAGGAGGCAAGTCCCACATCTAGGGAAGTCCAAGAGAGAGAGGTCATGGTGTGGAAGACTAAATATCCAGAGAAGACAATGGCCCAAGGCCCTGTAGTTCAAGGTTAAGGGAAGGAGACTGAGAGCAGGTGGAGCTCCTGGCAGTGAGGGCTGTGAGGACAGCAGAGCTAGGGGCTGACATTGAGGCTCTCCCAGCCTTGCTCTGTCGCTATCCCTGTCTCTCCTGCTTCTAACGTTTCTGGACAACTCCATTTCAGAAAGCAGCTTCAAAAGGGTTGAAACTGTAAGAATTTGTTGAGTCATTTGGAGCTTACACCCCAGGGGTGGAATGAGCAAAATGGGGACATTTTCTGGGCACAGTAGGACTTCAGGCTCCAGGCTACAAATTCAAGAATTGTAGCTTTCTGAGACCTCTTTCAGGGCTCACACCGACTCTCTTTAACTTGCCCTTTCTTTTGCAGCAGCTGCACGTAGAGGAGTTCATGTCATGAGCTCAGTCACATCCCCCCTCTTGATCATTAAAACTCCTTTTCAGGAGATGGGAAATTAAATTGTGACATGGCCACTGTGTAGATTAATGTGACACACCAAGGCCAAGCCTAGCATGGTTTAACAAAACCCACCAAAGAGCACAGCATTAAAAAAACAAAACAAAACAAAAAAACAGTACCAAACACAGAACGTGAAGCTATGTGAAGCTGAATTGCTATTGCTTCCACTTTATGCAACAAAGGAAACAAAACAGGAATTGAGAAGAGTCAAGGTTAGGATGGGTATGGCCTCTACCAAGGCTAAATCTGTAGAAAATTTCTGGATGGTGGAAAGAAATTCAGGAAGGAGACAGACACACTTTAAAAATATAATATCTTACCCAATAAAGAAAGTAAAAAATATATATTATCCAAAAATGATTCATGCAGGATATCTAATTTTTTAGTGAAAATTTAAAGGGAAAAAAATCAGAAAAAATGACCATACCCTTCTACCTGGCGTGAAAACAATGAGTGTTCTTTCTTCTAACTTAGGTAAATCTTTATAACCAAAAATTGGATTGAAAAACATGGCTGTAGTTCATATCCTATGCTGCAAGCTTGAAGACAAATCTATAACAAAACAGATATTTTAAGACACAAAACCACTAAACATAAAAGAAAAAAATTGATAAATTTGACTTTCTTAAAATAAACCGATGCTTCTTAAATCAGTGGTCTATAATGCTGGCAATGGCATTTGAATCATCTGGTGTAAAAATGAAACAAATAAAAACCTATTCCAAATTAACTAAGTCATATGGCTATACAAAGAACTCAGTCAATCTCTGGCTATAATTATATGGGTAGTCAGAGTTCTTGGTGAGATAAAAGTTGTCTGATTATATGGAGTAAAGTGAGGACACAAAGAGAGATTCCACCTGGTGTGGGTGCTGGGGAGAGGAGTGAAAAAAAGGCCTCAGAAAGGAAGAAGGGGTTTCATTTGACTCAATTATTGAAAGATGATTAAGTGTGATCTGGCTGTTCTGAGACAACTGGAGTGCCCACACCCCTCACACACACTTTTGAGCACATATAGGCAATTATTTATTTCAGTTTCCCAAGTAGCCATGCCTACCTTGTAGTTGGGGAGTTTAAGGGAGAAAATCCATTGCACCTTCAAATCTCTTACCTCAGGAGGTCCAGGGATATAGAACCTTTTCTAACTGCCTTCCTCATATCATTCCTCTGTTCTTCTTCCCAGCGGGTGAGTCCCAATAGCCCCAGATCTTCCAAAGCTAGTGAAATCAGCCAGAGTTCCTGATAAATGGCCATTAAGTTCTTTTCTTAAACATCCTCACCCAAGGATATATATTTTTAATTGATTGATTTTTAGAGAGGAAGAGAAAGAGAGTGAGAGAGGAGAGGCATTGATGTGAGAGAGAAACATCGATCAGTTGCCTCCCCTATGTGCCCCAACTGGAATTGAACTCAAAACCTAGGTGCGTGCCCTGACCAGGAATCCAACCTGCAACCTTTTAGTGCAAGCATGTCAAACTCAAAGGCTAACATGGGCCAAACAAACAAGGCATGCAGCCCATGAGCCACAGTCTGACATGCTTATTTTAGTATATGGGACTGAGCCACCTAGTCAGGGCACCATTAAGTGCTTTACTAACCTTTTCTTCTCAGTTCTAGCTCTTATGCTCTGACTTATTTCCTATAAACTTGTTATCAGGTTGGTTGGGATATGCTGTTCCCTTGTGTCTTTTTGCTTTTAGAGAATAGGAGTCTATGACATAACTGCTCCACCTCCAAGAGGGCTCATCTGCTTTTTATGTTGCTATCAGAGTCTTTGGGGAAATAGTTCAAGGTAAACTGATTTCAAAACATTGGGGCATTTGATGGAAGGGAACTAATTATACAAGCAGTTAATTTTGTACAAATAACTGTGAAGGGCCCTAACCGGTTTGGCTCAGTGGATAAAGCATCAGCCTGCGGGCTGAAGGGTCCCAGGTTCGATTCCGGTCAAGGGCATGTACCTTGGTTGCGGGCACATCCCCAGTAGGGTGTGTGCAGGAGGCAGCTGATCGATGTTTCTCTCTCATCAATGTTTCTAGCTCTCTATCCCTCTCCCTTCCTCTCTGTAAAAAATCAATAAAATAGATTTTAAAAAATAAAAATAATTGTGAAGGGAAAAGATGGATACACATTCATACCCTGAGAGTAATATATGTATCTGTTTATGTACAAATAAACACATACATATTTCCTTCCCTGTGCTTGAGGGGAAAAGAGTCCATGATTCATTTCTGCAGACTCCCAGTCAGTCACTCCTGAAAAGCACTCCCATCATGTTTACATATCACAGCCTTCCCACTACTTCACCAAACACCTCCCGGCTTTGCTCAGTGAACCAGTTGTGCTCCCAGAAAATCCTTCATTCTTTCCCAACTGTGCTTCATAAGACAGATGTTCTATATCAAGAACACCAAGTTCTGTCCTGAGGTCTTAGCCAGCAAAAACTCACCAGTGGCCCTTGCCTTTGGGAGATGATGTAATGCATTGTGGACATGTGTGCTACAATCTCCCCTCAAAGGCAGAAGGCAGAATGAACTCACAGGGGACTGGGGTGGGGGCATTGGGTGGGCCATCCCATCTCTTATGATGTGTGACTTCAGTGTGTAAGCCAGCCTGGAAGAATGTCTCTCATCCCAGGCATCTCCAGGAGTAAATTCCACAGCCTCTTGGCTCACAATCCCGTTCTCAACACACTCTGCTTACAGGTCCTGCTTCTTGGGGTAATGCTGCAGCAGAAACCAGTGTCCTCTGCTGTATTCAGTCGAGCTCCTGGCTTGGCCCCACCACCTATGCAGAGAGCAAGGTCTCATGTGTCTACAGGGTCCTCCAGTAAGTGGGAAGACATACAAGAACCTACCAGTCTGGGGCAAGTGCTCTGAGCAGCATAAAGGGCAGTCCCAAAGGCAAGCAGTCTATGTGACCCACCATGTCCCAAAGGGCCTCACTACTTCTGAGCCCACAGCCCATAGAAGTAGTCAGTTCTTAGGGGAGGCTGGAACTGGTGGGGACAGGCCTAGTGACACTGTCTAGCACATAGTAGATGCTCAATACACATTTCTTGAACAAATGAATGATCAAAAGGCACCCAAGGCCCTTCCTCAGCTGGCCCCAATGTGCCCTTCCAGTGTCATCGCCATCACTTCCCTTGCACTGTTCACACCCTGGTACACTCGCAATCCTCTAAATACGCTTTATGTTCCTGCCACTTTATCAGCTGAGAGCCTTCTCCCTCTCAACCTGAGAAACAGCACCCTGCCATCCACCACCACTCGGCACCAACACCACCTTTCTACCTACCGTCCAGGTCCACTTCCAGCATCATCTTACCTGAGATCCCTCCAGAACATGAATGGAAAAGCCTCTGCCCTGAATTCCCATAACATAGCACGTTTATTGGATATCATTAAACACAGTTGTTCAGGTATGTGTTTTTTTCTTTTAAACATTAAATTTCTATGTGTTAGGATTTTGCTTCATTTATCCTTAGTTCTTAGCATAGGACCAGATATATACATAATTAATAATGAGCAAAAAATGATAGAAAATAGTCAATGCTGATAGACTGAGTAATCACATTAAATGGTGGTTAGAAGCATTGTTTAAGAATGCAGGGAGCTGCAATTCATTTTAGAATTATTTATGTTCATGAACATTTGCATTTGTAAAAAGCATTGTGCTTAAAGAGGTAAACTTCAATTATATGGAAATATTCTTCTGTAGAACACCTCATTTCCTCTCAGTTCCAGATAAACAAAGACAACATTTTAAATAATTTGTACAATTTAAATAATCCCTGGGCCCCAGTCCACAGCATTAGTTCATAGGTGATCTCTAAATTACAAAAAGACAGAGTTTACATAAATATATACATTCATATATAAATCTTTTACATATGCTATATACCAGGTACCTTTTTGGTGCTCATCTCAACCAGCAATCTGAACTTATTGGGATGGTGCCACAGGCGAGTCACACAGGCTGAGGGGCATGTGTGACTTGGGCTGACAGGTTTTTTTAGGTACCACCTGCACATTGTGGCTTATGGTTCAGTTTCCTCAGCTATAGAAAGGACACAACATTGCCTGTCAAACAGGAAGGTTTTAAAGCAACATAATTAAACCCTTTGGATTAGGGTTCCATTAAATTTGAATAAAGATAGGCTCTAGGGGAAAGTTTACCTTGGTACTATTTATAAAAGAAAAGGTTTAGAAAACCAAAGACCATTTAAACCACATTGCTGGGTGCAGGGATGTGAAACTATCTAAGCAAATAAACTGTCTTTAAGCTACTTCAAACATTAGAAAAGCATTTATTTGCATATAGATGAATGATATGCCTGCCTCTGCCTGGAACCATTTTTCACTTTTTCCTTTTTTCTAACTAACTTTTACTTACCCTTCAAGCCATGCCGTAACTGTCACTCCCCACGGGAAGCCTCTACTGACCCCGAGACTAAGTGACTCACTCCTATTATATACCCTTAGGCTACCCAAGTCCTCCATTATTTTAATTACTTGTTTATTATCCGTCTTCCTTGTCAGGCAGCAAATTTCACAGGAACAGTAGCGACAATGTCCTTAGCACTTAACACCGTCCCTGGCACACTGCCAAAAAATACTTGTTAAATAAATGTATTAATAAATAATGTTGGTTCTTTTGAACAATTTTTTAATTGAATTTATTGGGGTGACTTTGGTTAATGCCATTATATCGGTTTCAGATGTGCACTTCTTTAATACGTCATCTGTATATTGTATTGTGTGTTCACCACCGAAAGCCAAGTCTCCTTCCATTACCATTTATTCCCTCTTTACCCTCTTTTACCTCACCCCACCCCTTTCCCTCTGGTAATTAGCAGACTGTTGTCTGTGTCTATGAGGGGTTTTTTCTGTTGTTTTTCATTTTTGCTTAATCCCTTCACCTTTTTTGCACCCATCCCTCAAGCCCCTCCCCTCTGACAGCTGTCAGTCTGTTCTCTGTATCTATGAGTCTCTTTCTATTTTGTTTGTTAGTTTATTGTTCAATAATTGATATGCTAATTACAAATCGCAGGTTCTCCTAAGAACCTTTTTCTGAACAAACCATGGAGTGGATTGAAGGCGCTCCTTTAACTTCTCCCTCCTTCTCTCAACAACTATTTATTAAATGCTTACTTTATATCACTCTGTGTTAGTGGTAAAATAGACCCATTTCTCTGCTTAAAGCAACTGCATCCTATTCATATGCATACAGAACCCCTATAATGCTTTGCAGCACTTATCTATTAACATATCTGTCTACACCACTAGGCTATAAACTCCTAAAACTTTCATCAGAGTCTTGTTCATCTTACCTCACCACAAACTGACACAATGAGTGGCAAATAGTAAGTACTTCATAATCATATGTATAATGGTGAATATAATATTTTAAATGATTTGGAAATCAACTTGGCGAAATGAATTGATACCTTAAAATACTTACATCCAGTAATTCCAATGTTGCTTAAGTAAATCATTCAACTTTAAACAAAAAAATTATATAAAAATATTCATTATTCATAATAGCAAAAACTGGGAACCAGTTATATATGTATCTGCAGAGAGAAGGTTAAATAGTCCACGGTACACAAATCTATATGCTGGGATATTGACCAGGCTTTATGAATGATTCTAAGAAAGCACATAGGAAAAAGACTATGAAGTAATATTAAACTTAAAAAGAAATATTAAAATTGTATTTTAAATACCATATTAATTTGTTTTGTTCATTAAAGCAAGCTAATCATAGGAAACACAATGCCTGAACAAAATATACCAAAATTTCATATATTGGTGAATGATCAATGGGCATTTTACTTTAATTTCCTTATGTTTAAGTGATTTCCAAATTTTCTTAAATATTTTCTTGTTTTGTAATAAAAATAACATTAATAAAGACTTCTAGTTACAGCCATTATAGAGTAACAAGAATCAACTTTTCTCTCCCATTTCAAAAAACTACCAAAATACTAATAACAGTTTTAGATATTGGACAATAGGTAGCATAGAAGAATAATCCCTAGCAAAGACACACCAATGGAGGTGATCGCTATGAATGCCTCAGCTCATTGCCTGGAGAGAGTTTCAGGAACACAGCAAAGGGAGAAGGAACCCACACAGAGCCTTGAGGGCTCCTTGAGTTGAGGCAGCAGAGTTCAAAGTTTAGGAGACTTGGATTTTCAGAGTAGAGTGCCAGAGAGAAGAGAGCTGCACAGAGAGAGTTTCTGAGAACTGCCGAAGATTTCCCTGAGTCTTCAATTGAGTACTGATCCGTGCATTTGAGTAAGGAAACTACTAAGATGAAGGAAGGAACTACCAGAAAGGAGCAGGTGGAAAAATCACCAAAGCTCATACATAGCCTGAAATGCTACTTTTCCAGACTAGAGGAAAAAGGAAAGACATCCTATACATGTACATTTGGTAGTGTCTTCAGAAGTGTATGTCCTCAGTAGTGGGGCCAAATGATTTCTAGACTGAAACTCATTCGGAACTCACAATATAGTGGTAAACTTTATAGCAAGCCTCTAAAAGATCAAACTACAGTATTTCCATGTAACTTAACTGCATTCCAGAGCAAAGCACAATAATTTTTAAAAGACTACAGACTTTTCCAACTTAATCCAACAATATAAATTTAACAATGTCTGACATCCAATCAAAAATTACCAGGTGCAAAGAAGCAGAAAAATAGGACACCTGAGGAGAAATATCAACAATTTCCAAAAGTGGCACAGATAGAGGAGAACCAAGATGGCGCCATAGGTTAACGCCGGAGATTGCTGCTTCGAACAACCAATTCAAATTACGCCTGAAACGGACACCATCCAGAACCACAGGAGGTCTGGCTGAGTGGAAATTCTACAACTAGGAGGAAAGAGAATATCATACCCAGACTCAGAGGAGGCGCAGTGCTGAAGTGAAATTCTCAGGTGCATGTGCGCGTGGAGCGGGCTGGCGGTGCGGAGGGCATAGTTGTTGTTTACAATCGGGAGGGAGCTTCAGACTCTGAGCTCCAGATCCGGGCGAGTCTCTAGGGACTCAGACTCAAACGGGAGAAGCGGGACTGTCTGGCCTCGGTCGGAACTCGCGGGCAGCTTTCTCTCCGAGGTTTGCAGCAGGTGCTGGGACTCAGAGAGGCAGAGCCCCCGGGGACGGGACTGAGAGCAGCCATAACTGCTCGCTCCGCCCAC
>NW_006289416.1:5928536-5968708 GCF_000327345.1 Myotis davidii
CAACATGGATGGAACTGGAGAGCAGATAAATACCACACGATTTCACTCATTTGTGGAATATAAGGAACAACATAATCTGATGAACAAGGACTGATCCAGAGACGGAGAGGCATTGATTGGATTGTCGGGCTTTGGAGGGAGGGTGGGGGAGGGGAGGGTAAAGGGGAAAGAGCAACCAAAGGACTTACATGCAGGCATAGAGGCCTAACCAATGGATGAGGGCATGAGCTGAGGAGGTGGAGGGTGATGTGGGGACAGGGACACATATGGAATATCTTAATCAATAAAAAATATATTTAAAAAAGTGGCACAGATAGTAGAATTAATACACATGGATGTTAAAACAGCTATTATAAATATATTCCATAGTATAAAAAGTTAAGGGAAAGTATGAGAATGATGAGAAAAGAAATGGAAGCTATAAACCCTAGATCAATTTTATAGACTTGAAAAAATAAATATCTAAGATGAAAAATAGACGTAATTGAATTAAGAGATTAGAGACTGCAGAAGATATGTCAGTGAACTAAAAGACATAGCAATAGAATCTATCTAAAATAATGTCAGAGGTGGGGAAAGACTGGAAAAAATACCCTAGAGCATCTGCATCTGTGAGCTGTAGAATAACATCACACAGCCTGATATATGTATGATTTTGAATTCCAGAAGGGAGAAATACAAAAAAATAATGCTACTAACATTTTTTCAAAACTTTATCACCTATTTGATCATACAGGAAGCAGTATCAGTGAAAACTCTTATGACACATGTATGGACCACTGTATAATTATCACACACACAAAAATCCTAAATTTAACATTTTTATAATATTATTATTAATATATATTTTATACTCAAATTTCTCCAGTTATCCCAATGAAGTTCTTTAATCTGGTGTAGTTCCTCAGCCTTTCTTTGTTTTCATGTCTTTGACATTTTTTGAAAAATGCCACGTAAGTGTTCCATAGAATGTCCCTCAATTTGGCTTTGTCTGTTTATTTCTTCATAGATAGATTCAGGTTAAACATGTGTGACGAGAACATTGCATTGTATCATGAGGCACACAGTACAAGTCTGTGCCATCATTGGTGATTTTGATTACTTGATTAAGATGATGTTTGTCAGACTCCTTCAATAAAATACGACATTATTTTTGTAATTAGGAAATAATTAGGTGATCCTTTGAGATTGTGTGAATATCTTATTCCCCAATGTGTCAGGGGTCCACAAAGCTACCTCCAGATTTAATGACATGCTAGGAGGACTCACAAGATTCTGCAAAAAAATATACAAATCAAAATCAATGAACGGAAAAGGTACAGGGGACAATATCCTAAGGTAACAGGTACAAGTCTCCAAGGGTCTTCTCCCAGCAATGAGTGTGACATGTGTGAAAAGTCATCTATGAGGCAAGTTCATTAGAGACTCAGTTCTATTGGGGGCTGGTCATGTAGACATCCTCTGAATGGCAAGTACCAATATTCCAGACTCCCAGAAGGAAAAGAGGTGTTCAGCATAACCCACATTGTTTGTACAAGCAACATGGGCACTGTGCGCCATTGCGATCCATTCTGGGAATAATGGCAAGCCTCCTGAAGTCCAAGTTCCCAGATGCCAGCCAAGGGCCAAGCAGGGTTTTCTAATGATAATGTTCTTAGACCTTCTATGTTAACTCTATTCAACACACAATTTTTCACCCAATAACTAGCATCCACTGATGATGATCCTGGTCTAAGTTAATTATTACAATGGTGTTGCAAAATGATAATTTCCTAACTGTCATTCCTTCTACATTTATTAACTAGTATTCTATAAAGAAGAATTTACCCTACCCTGCCCTGCCAAAGCATCATTTAATTTTATTATTTTAATTCAATGTACTATAATGATCTATACCGTCATCATTCTTTTTTGATGCTCAAATTGTCCCACAGTTGGCCAATGTGAGCTACTTTAAGTTGGTTCCTGTGTCCTTTTGGCATATCGCAAGGCGTCTATGAGAAACGCCTTCCTTTCTGGCACTGTAAGATGCTTCAAGTGACTATGGAACCATTCCTCCACTGGGTCAAGAATCAATGAGGATGGGGGGTGATTGGGTGCAGGGCCAGCCAGGGGGAGGGGCCATGGGCGGTTGGCTGGCCCTGGTCGAACTCCTGGTTGAGGGGACCATTTGCATATTAGCTTTTTATTATACAGGATTGGTTATGTACTCTGGATAAAGTTGTTTTTTTATCACATATATAGTATGCAATATTTCCTCTCAAACTATGGGTAGTTTTTCACTTTATGCTATATTTTGGAGTACAATTTTTTTTTATGGAGTCTAATTTATCTGGGATTTTTTTTTTTCATTTGTGTTTGGTGTCACAACCCAAGGTCAGAAGATTTACTCTTACAAATTCTTCTAAAAGTCTTATAGTTCTAGTTCTCACATTAAAGTCTGTATTTCATTTTGAGTTAATTTTTTGAGGCAGTGATCCAACTTCATTCTTTTTCATGTGTCTATTTGTTCCAGTACCATTTGTTAAAAAGACAATTCTTTCTCTATGGAATGTTCTTCCAATGTTTTCAAGAGAGATTGGAGATTATTCAATAACAGCTGAGGACAGAACCTAAGAAATACACTAATTTACTGCTAATATAGTATTGCTATATTTAGAAAAAAAGTAAGACATCTAGTTATATTTGTACTTCAGATAAGCAATAATTTTTTAGCATCAGTATATCCCAGATATTGCATGAGATATACTTACATTAAAAAATTATTTTTTGTTTATCTGAAATTCAAATATAACCAGATGTTCTGTAGTTTATCTGGAAACACTATGTAATGTCTCTCCATTTTATGTACCAGGATGCTGAGGCCTGAAGAAACCAGGTATCCATGACCCAGAGATAACGAAAAATGTCACTGTCATTGGAATGCCATCCCAGCATCTTGCATCATGCGTCCAGCACTAGGTGGCTTTGAATGTGTTTGTCTCTCGATATTGAGTTTCTTCTATTGCGAAACGGAATTCTTACTAGAGATAAGAAGAGCCAGGAATTACTAGTAGGGCCTCTTTACACAGTGTCATATGCTTGCTCAATAAAACACACACATACACAAAACTATACTGTGATTTTGAAGTTTCTTTACACCCCGTTGACAGTTTTAGAGTCAGCCCTCTCCTTTCTTCTCCGTTCCATTTTGTCTCTTTTAAGGGTAGGAAATTGAAAACTAACCAGCGGGCTTAGATGTAGTCCTGGTAAATTCTATAATTGACGTATATTCTGTTCAGGAGGAAACTCTCTCCTTGACCTACAAACTTGGCAATAAATTTTTTGACAAGTTGACCAACATTTTCCTTCTCCCCTAAGAAGGGTCTGCATTCATTCCTCTCAGATCTAGCATGGGCAACTTATCTAAACATAACCTGTGAACCAGGTAGCTGAGGCTGAGTAGACCAGGCAGCCATGTTGAAAATTGCTCTTGGTATATCAGGTTCTGTGTCAGAAATCTGGTGGGAACCTTGACCTCTCTGCCTACTAGTTGAAACTAGAAAGGGCCCTGTGCCTACTTTGAAAAATCCATTGACTCAATAGATAGCACCACTGTACACCCATAACTGGTCTACTATTTTCTCCATTAAATACACATGTTCAAAGATTCATAAATAGCTGCATGACTCTCTGTGACAGATATGTTTGATTCTTTTAGAGGGCAAAACTTAAGTGCTACAGAAATGAGATTTTTTTATGATTGTCTAATAGATTCTTTAAATAACAGTAGACCTATCCTTTTTCTGGACCATTTCTCAAGATTTCAGAGCAAATCTCTTGTACAGCAAATCTTTGAACAAGCCCTAGCCGGTTTGGCTCAGTGGATAGAGCGTCAGCCTGCGGACACAGGGGTCCCAGGCTCGATTCTGGTCGGGGGCATGTACCTTGGTTGCGGGCACATCCCCAGTGGGGAGTGTGCAGGAGGCAGCTGATCGATGTTTCTCTCTCATCAATGGTTCTAGCTCTCTATCTCTCTCCCTTCCTCTCTGTAAAAAATCAATAAAATATATTTTTTTTAAAAAAAGAAAGAAAAGGTCTGAACAAGTATTCTCTCTGAGCACTTACTAAAATTCTTTCTTTGTAGCTATTCCCACTGGAAATTTTTTTTTATTAAAAAAGTGATTCATCTATAGGTGTTTAATCTTATGCAATCATGTAGCCTTTAAGTATAAATGTGAGATATTTATAAAGTCTCTGATGCTCCTGATCCAACTTCATTCTTTTTCATGTGGCTATCTATTTGTTCCAGTACCATTTGTTAAAAAGACAATTCTTTCTCCTGGGAAAATTCTGATAATGGTTAGTAAATTTTAACGAAATGGGGCAAAAGTAAAAATAATCCCAAGAATTTAGAATACTCAAGATTGGGATTATTTGAAATTTTATATGTGAACATCTATTTAGTCACCAAAATAATAAGCATATTATTTGTTTTGATTATCTCAAAAGTGTATGGCTATGGTTAAACTTTTAAAACTTCTTTAGTGTCTGAGAATTTTTTCAAAAAATATTCTGATTACAAACTATAATTTTAAATATGGGGAAAGTGCAAGTTTTTCAAATAACTAATTCCAGTTTAAATTTTGAAATTATTTGTAAGCTTAATTGCCTTAGCACGTACTGGAGATGCTTCCATTTCTTAAAACATAATGTATATTGCTCTACAAAAATGGTTTCCTACATTGAACACACTCTCTGCCAAATCATTTAGAAACAAAACCCTCACAGAATAGGAGTTATTATTCTCAGGCTACTATTAACTATACAGCAGGCTACTATTTCAAGGGTACACAGCTGACATTTTAACCAATGTCTTCTGCTTCAAATACAACCACACACAACATTAGATGAAATATTATTTGTAACCAATATCGTTTTAATGAGAGTATATGGCTTAAATTAATATTACTAAGGTTAACATCTTTGGCCTTCATTGATAGCTTTGGTGCAGTTGAAATTGATGTCAATAATAAATAAGGAGAATGTTGATTTTGAAGGAAGCTTGAGTCTTGGGAAAGCAGTAGACTTGGGCATGCAGGAGATCTCCTTTTTGAAGGATATATTTACAAGGGGCATGGCAGCCGGTTGATATTCTGAATCGTTGCCAGAATAGTAATATATTTGGGGGGGGGGAATGATGATCTATTTCTCCCAGCAGCCAAGGCTTAGACACCCCAGACTGTAATGATCTCTGTCCTTGATATAATAGCCTCTGGTGTCAAAAGTCCCGCTTGGAAACAGCTCCTCAATGACCCATTTACAGGAGGTTCTCAGTGTAGCACCCTTGACATGTCCAGATTCATGTTATCTTCCCTTCTATCTACAACAGTGTTTGAGCTTTGTCAAAATACAGGAGTCAGTGGGGATCTCTTCAGGTTACTATAAAAAACCAAGATAATTAAGTCATTCAACCCTTCATAAAAATCACCCCTGATGGTAATTTGATCTTCATTTAACTGAATAAAATCAAGAGGAATTCTGGTATGACTAGGAAGCTATAGCCAATACCTAAATTAACTACTTTCCATCTCTTTCTCTCTTTCCAGTTCTACTTTTAAAATGTGCCTTAGAGGTTGGGAAGCTTTCAGATCTAAATATACAAAAAGCCATAAACTATTTATCACTGTGGGTCCTTCTCCACAAGCATGTAGACGTGTACAATATAATCCAGAGCAGGGGTGGGCTCCTCCTGCAGGCTTTGTCTGGAGACTTCTAATGTATCCTTCAGGATTCTATTCTTGGTTTTTCCTCATCAGTCAGCCACTCTGGGCTCCATTTTTCCCACTGTAAAATGAAGGATTTGGATGAAATAATAGAACTAGCTATAAATCAATTCCCACTTCAGACTGTATGATTTCCAAATGACTACTGGGAAAATAGCTTCCCGCTTTTATTGGAGCTGCCCTGCCTTGCCCAAGTGGAGGGTGGGTATGTTTGAATATGGGGGAGAGGAAGGTGAGGTAGGGAGCCAGGAAGGTGAGAATAAAGCTCAGGGTCAACCAAAGCCCAGGCTGCAGCTTCCTGTCTGTCCTGAAAGCGGGGATTTCCCAAGTTTCAGAGCCAGAGTCTTACTTATCACTTGTTACTCTGTTAAGGGTAACGATCAGCATGATTAACAACGGTATACAGCATACAATCAGAAAGACCCGACGGTATCTGGGAACAAAAAGTTTCACAAAGAAACTCTTGGCTCCCTTTTTGTCTGTGGTTAGGTACAGATGAAAAATTAAACAAGTTAATTAAAATGATCCTAGAAACTCTCCATTACTTTTTTTATTTTTTAGTGAAAATAACACCAAACTATACAATATATTTGAAGACATTAACTAGTATCTGTTAGTGTTTGCAGGATGTGTACTGAACCCTGTGAGATGCGGTAGTTGCTTACAGAACTTCTTCATTCTAGAGAAGGCAATGACTACCAAAGCAACTTGACTGTTCTATGTGCAAAGGACATGTTTTTCATTTCGTTTTGTGTTTTTTTAGCACACAAAAGAGAAGGTCCTCCAGTGTCTCCCATGAAGTACTGTGTGGGAGGGAAACTCAGTCTTAGCCAAATCACTGTCCCACAGTGTAGTTCCTTACATGACCCAGAGGAAAATGAGTCAAGTAGCATCAAATCCGTGAGAACAGCTGTATTTATGGCAGAACTCGGAGTATGGAGAAGACAAGACCTGGATCAGGGCCCAGGGTACTGTGTATTAATGCTGAGTGCCTACCATGTGCCATAACTGTTCTAGGCCTTGGGAAATCAATGGGAGGAAAAGGCCAATAGTGTTCCAGATCTTAATAGAGCTTATAGTTTAGTGAAAGAGGCAGAATTTAAAGGGAAAAATCCAAGCTATGATTATCTGACTGTGCAAATACTGGGATTTCCCAAGCTTCAGAGATTGTTGGTCTTAAAATTATGACAAACGCAATAAAGGAGAAGTACAGGATGCAAAGGAAGATAGGTGGTTCACTTTTCAGTGGCATGAAACCTCCCACAACATCCATCTTGAGGATCTCAAGAGGGATTCATAGAGGGTTAATCCATTCAGGGTTAATAGTAGAAATACGTGCTGCCATTTTCTGGGTCTCGATAATACACTAGTGACCAGGTAATTCCCATACATATCTCATTTAAAAGAAGGGTCTGGAATCTCCACTTTGGAAAGATTGATGATCCATAAACTAGAGTGTGGGAAGGATTTCTGTTTAGAGTTTGAATGCAAAACGTGCACTCATGTTCAAGAAAAGAATGAAACTCAGGATTTCAAGGTTGCTAATGCCTTATTCAATTGTGATAACATGCTATTGTTCACATACAAAGGTGTGGTCATCGCTGGAGCCTCAATGCCATATAATTGTGGGTTGTTTCACTAGTATGAGAATAAGTCTGGGCTCTTACAGGGTTTCAGTAAGGTGGATGGCTGGAGGCATCCAGGGGACAGCATGGTGTCATTGATCACAGAATCATGGCCTGGTGTCCCCCTGTACTGCCCCACTACCTCTGCCCACATCCCAGGGTTGGAGGGGAAGTGTAACTGATTTGCCTTAATATTAAGGACAGAGTGTGACTTCATTCTCTCTGCCCTTCCTCAGTGCAACTTCTTAGGACCAACATCATACCATAGTCTTGAGTGTGGGGATTTTGTAATAATTTCAATGTCAAGATAGTTTTATATGCCACTATGTAAAAATTAAATGCAAGTATTCAAATTCCCTCTAAATATGGATTTTTCCTGGACAGCTAACAAAGCAGTTTAGTAGACTAAGAAAAGATTTAGTTTTAAGAGGTTTAAAAATAGAGTGTGCCATTCGCATCTTTGCCCAATAACAAAAAGAGAAATTCATTTGTGGGGTACTTATTAGTATTCACACATTGTTAATTAATCAGCAAAATTCCCCATTTCCCATTTTTCTTTCTTCAACATATTTTAATAACAGGAATAATATAAAATTAGAAAAATATAAAAATATATCTGGTACACTTACATGTAACATTTGACCAGAATAAGAGATAATTGGGAAACTACGTAATATTTCAACTGTATAAGTTGGTAAGATAAAAAGGGGAGGCAGATAGAATAAATGGTAAGAGAGAGTGTATGATTCATGCTTTTGATGAAAATAGTTGCCCTTTAAACCAAAAATTTTCAATAATGGTTATTGTAAGTTATTGTCTAAGGAACTTAAGTAGGGTCAAAATATTTGCTGTGCCTTTTAAAATACCACCAGATATTTTGGACTTTTTATGGAGTATGTTTTTGCTTGTTAGTTTGTTTAACGGTTTAAAACTTTCATTAAATTCCTTCCCACATAACACTTAATTTTTTGACGTGTGGTCATTTAAAGGTATTTTGGATTTTACTAAAAAATTGTCAATGACTAGGTGGGCAATGGAAAGAATAAAGGTGGGGGTGTCGTTTTCTCTGTCCCCTTAAATCTATGAGCAGGTCCCACTGAGATCCCTGAGGACGCTCGTCCATTAGAACCCCACTCTCCTGGCCTTCCTGGCACCTTTGTTATTCATGGGGTTTTCCTCCTGCTATTTTTTGAAGGAAATGAGAGAGAAACACCAATATTTCATATGTGATGCATTAGGGGTAGAGTCCTGATAGATAGAGGAAGAATATGCATCTTAGGGAGAAAACAATGTGAAAACTGTGAGCATGAGGTCATGAGGAAGGAGCTGCTTATGTAGACCAGTTTGATTGCTGCAAAGACCTGAAGTGATGCAGGAAAGGGAAGGGAAGGTAGGTTAGAGCAACTTGCTAAGATCGCCATCATGACTGAATGACCTGACCTCAGACATGTGTATAGGATTTAGCTAATTCATCTATAAAACTGTGAATCTGGAATCTACCTTTAATATTATTTTTGAAGTCTCACATTTTCAAATGCCAAACTACAGACTTCAATATTGTTACCATGGAAAACCTTGTGGGGCATGAGATACAAACTCAAGAATCATTCACATAGAAGTGACATTTAAAGTAGTGGTTAGTGGACTTACCAAAAGATAATGTGCAGCGAGAGAGAAGAGGACTAAGAGTAAAATTTGGGGTCACACTCATGGTCAGAAAAGAAAGAAGAGGAATCGCCAGGAGATGAAAGCACTATATAGCGAGGAAGGAGGAAAATCAGGATAGGACCCTGCAACAGGGACATCTACCACAAGAAATCAAGGGACATCTGAAATAGGGGAAATTAGGTTTGACACTTAAGACATGTTTGCTGGTCATTAAGAGAACAGTTAGTCATAAGCATGACTAAGTAAAACCAGCCCAGGAATCTGAGCCACCTGAGAATAACAAGGTAAGATGAACTTCAGGGCCTCTAGTTCACAGATACAGCACTCCGAGTCACAGGCCTTATGTCTTGAAGAAGGTAAGCTTAGCAAGATCAAGAAACCCAGATGAAATGAACTAAAGCTCCTTAGAAGAACTGAATCTGCTTGCTCACCGTTTCCAGCCGTGGGCAAACTACGGCCCGCGGGCCGGATCCGGCCCGTTTGGAATGAATAAAACTAAAAAAAAAAAAGACCGTACCCTTTTATGTAATGATGTTTACTTTGAATTTATATTAGTTCACACAAACACTCCATCCATGCTTTTGTTCCGGCCCTCCGGTCCAGTTTAAGAACCCATTGTGGCCCTCGAGTCAAAAAGTTTGCCCACCCCTGAAGACTCACTTCATACCACTAGAGTTAGCTAGACCGAGGAGGGGTCGGACCATCCATTTCTTTATCTAATGGAGAAATGTTCACAAAGATGAGGCCTTGTTCCACTCAGTGCTTCCTGGTCCAGTCCTTTCTTCAGAACCAAGGAGATCAGAAAAATAATTAGGAACAAATGGAAATGTCTGCGAGGAAGGAGGAATTGAGGAAGAAAGAGGGTAGAACCAGGCTTTTTGCAGTGAACCTGAGCCCCCACAGAGATGAAGCGATGGAGTCATCATGGGGAGAGCAAAGGCCCCTGGAAGGGACCTGTGCTTTCCTCCCCACGTTGTTCATACCCAATAATAAACACATACTAGATAACACATTCGTTGAAGGCTGTGGGCTGTTGGAAGCAGACCCAGGCCTTTGGGAATCCCCTGAACCAAGGCAAGAAAAACATTCTCTTCCTTAGCACCTGTAACAATCTCCCAGTATGACTGTTTCTCTTAAAGCCATAGGCATCTGTTTTCGAGTTTACTCCTTGGAGACAGAAACAGGGTTACAATATATGATATTTTTTTCTCATTTCCTGCTATGTGCTGTTTTAAGTTTCTGCGACAACTTTTCCCCTCTTTCCTCCAAATGGTGAATGTATTTATGGCCACCCCCCAACCCACGCCATGTTGATGGCTGGGGCAAAGACTTACATGGGAATGTTTAGGAAACAGAATATTCTGTAACCAGTGTTGTTTCATCTGCTTTTTCTTTTTAATCTTCCTACAGATTTCAAGCCCACTCTCCTGGTGCAATAGGATCATGGAATAGAATCTCTCTTTGATGATTTGAAATCACATTCAGCCTCAGAGTCACCATTTAGGGCATCACTGAGTCATCATTGACCTCAGTGCCATGGGCCATGGGACAAGCACTGAGGATTGGAGCCAGAAGACGTGTGTTTGAAGATTGACTCTATTTAGGAGCTCTGAGATTCAGGGCAAATCATTTTAAACACACACACACACACACACACACACACACACACACACACTGCTCAATTCTCAGTTTCCCTCTCTGTAAAGTGGAGATAGAAAAAGCAAATAATCTACTTCACATAATTATGTGAAGATTACAGGAATCCTCTGTGAAAGCATTTGCATTAAACTGAAAGCACTCCACAACTGTAAGGATTTTCTAGAACTGGAGATGTCGTTCTAGGAGGCATACGAGATCTGGCTAAATCTTGATAGAATCTGGATAGGTGAGCTCAAAATCTTGGCTTATAAAAGAAACCCTTGAATTGAGTTTGACTTCTTGTTATTTATTTCTTTGGGATGCTAGCAAAAAAAAATAAACTAAAGTTCTTATTCAAGTTGCTCTTCAGTTAACTGCCTGTGTTCTCATATAACAAATAAGGAAACTAAAACTTAGAAAGTTGTTGTTGGTAAGTCTATTTGTTTTTAAGTGACTTGTCCCAAATCTCATAGCTAGCAAGTGTAAGCAGCAGGTCTCACACCTGAAGTTAAGGCTGCTGCAGTTCTATTTTCTTAAAGACCTAATAAGCATGCACAGAAAGACAATGACCACAGTTTCAGAGCACTGCCCCACAGCAGGACCTAGACTCTGAGGTAGGGCCACCCCACGAGGTCGTAGCAGGGCCACTTCAGGAGGGAGCTCATTCTGCTGGGAGAAACTGGAATGGAGACGTGGGTAGGTGGGATGCTTGTGAATGCCACATTGGGTGAACGCCCTCCAGTTGTCTTCTAACTCAATGCCATCAGTGGCCTGTGCCAAGTCCCTGGGAAGAGGAAGACTGTAAAAACTCAGTTTATGAGTCAACAGAGTGATAACATGGAGCTCTGTGAGAAACAGGCAGGGCAAGTCCCTAAAAACTTCCTTCTCCTACTGTCAGCCCTGTGGCTGGGGAGACAGCCATCAAGACCATGCTGGTGACCAGGTCAGTGCTGCTGATGCCTGGAGGAGTGACATCCCAAGACACTGCCCAGTGTGCTGGGCCTCCATCAGTGACGTGGCCCATTACAACTCCTGTTACTGCACATGTGCTCTGATTGAAGGAAAGAAATGAGCTACATGGTATTATTGGTATTATTATTGCACATAGATTTTTTTCTCTCTTTATCTCATTCCTTTGCTTCCACTGGTGTCTGTGTTTGAGTCACAGGTTTAGAATCTAAACTTTGGATCTAAGATTTTCTCATTTTTAGCCTCTTATAAACTCCATTAATGTTTTTCCTCTAGCTACACCCCACCTGCCCCAAGAGGGTGCAGTGTAAGACAATGGGTGTGAGCAGAGGTTTTGCTAGCAGGCAGGATGGACCTGACTTTTACCACCCCTGTGACTTTAGGAAGTCATTTAGATCCTTATAATGAGATGAGAATAGCAAGAATGCAGATGCCATCAAGTCTTTGAAAGGACTACTACATACAGTAAGGCTGACTGGTAATTTATAAACACCCAATATGTGATAGCTGTTGTTATTAGTATATAGTAAGATGCTTCCATTAAAAATAGGACTGCAGATGACTTTTCAACCAAATCTCAAGGGACTGTAGCTTTTCCATGTGAATAATGCCCAACTGTATAAGAACTGTCATATAGAATTGTCATATAAGAATTGTCCATCCCCATACCCATCTCTCTTTCAATCCAGGCACCCAAGATTTCTGTTGCATCCACAATCAGGCCCTCTATTAGCTCTCCCCAAACTTTTTTTCTCCAAAGTTGAACATCAATTTGTATTACCCCATTCCTTTCTAATATCTATCTGCCAAAGCCTCTTTAGAATGTCCCTACCTTTGCAGTATAGTTGTTTTTGTTTTGTTTTTCAGGGAAATTCAAATTTTCCTTTTAGGAAATCATGAACTTTGCCAGACACATATGAACAAATCACTTTCCCATTCATGTTCTACATTCTAGGGATGCTGTGAGAATTAGTAAGATGAAGTCTGCAAGACACAGCCTGCTCTTGGAGAAATATGATATATTAATATCACATTTAACAAAACACTGTTTCCACTGTGGCCATCCAGCTGTTTCAAATTGACCCAATTCTGCCATGTGGGACAACTCTTATGAACTTGGTCACCTGCAATGACTTAACTGTTCTTTAGGCACATATATTTCCACTACACAGTAGTCAAGTTTCTGACTAGCAAAATTAGTAGTATTCTTTCTGATTGCCAAATTAGTAGTGTTCTCTCCCCAAATGTCCATCTAACAGGTTGCGAAGAAACTTACTTAAATTTTCCTCTCAAACTTTGTTCCTACTCTGCCTGTCTTCTCCCACCATTCTGTGATGGGTCAAGATTTTCTCTTCTGAGTAAAAAGACTGGTTCTTTGATGGAAATTAGAGCATCCTTGCACTTTTCCTCAACTCTTGCAGTGTCTTCTTAGGCCTAATCACTAATTCCTGCAATACCGTCAAATAACCATAGTTCCAAATCTAGTCCACATTAATGCAATTTTGCAGTAATGAGAAACTGGGCCATTAGTGTTAGTGTCAGTGGCCACTATTAATACCAGTGATGGCTTAAAAATAAACTCAATATTTGGACATGACTAATCTTTCACCATTCCATTAATGACATATGTTTATAGAAAGTGACATAGCATTAACTACAGTTATATGGTGTGATGTTTTTATTCCTGTCTTCTCTCTCATCTGCTATTGTACCTGCACCTCCAGGCTGAGAGGAAACACCTTCTAGAAATTGGTAATGCTCAGAAGAGAGCAGAGCATGTCAACCTAGGCAGTCAAAAACCATCTTCTTGGTAAAATGCTGCCCTTTCCCTCTAACTTAAGAAATTAAAAAGGCATAATTAGCTCAATCAAGACTATTGGAGGGAAAGCATCGGTGACTCTCAAAAGGCAGGTTCTGAGAAGCTACTGCCAACCCCAAACATGTCATCCTGGAGGTTTCGATCCCCACATTTGGGGCTGGGAAGAGTCTTCCTCTCCTAGAAAATAAGATTTCTTTTTTAGGCCCCTACATGTTATATCAGTTATTCCCTTTCCTTTTTTATCCTTTTCTTTTCCTCTCTTTCATGACATGGCAAATGATATCAATATATCTTTTTTATGTCAGTTTTGTTCTGGATATCATGAGAAGGATAGGAGTGGGGACATGAATGGTGTCTTCATTTCATGCCTTCTCGTAGCTGACAGTTCACACAACTCTTTAGAAACTAGGCATTCTCTGAATTGTTCCCAAAGAGCTTTGCTTTTTTTCTGTTTCCCCTATAAGAATCCCTGGCTTATTTTGCTGTTGGGAAATTTGAACTGTTGCTTTGTTTTATTTTGTTTGTTCTTATGCTGGGTCTCCTATAAAATCTCTTAGCAGATCAGTGTGTTTTCATAAGGAAAGCCCAAGCTTTAGTGTAGCGATCCTTCTCTTTGTTCCTGTTACAGGAAGGATGAGCTGGGAAGGTTTCCTGGTACCATCAGAGGACATCACTGACCCAGCAACAGATTGCTGTGGTGGGTGCACGATGACAGAAGACAGCCTGCGAGTGGAACGAGGCTGCCAAGGGTAATTATTTGGGCAAGCCCTCAAGAAAGAATTCCAATAGGACCCTTTATCTCCAAAACAGATGAAGGTGTTGACTTTGTTGACTTCAAAGCATGACAATGCCTGCCACGTTTTTCTCAATAAAGCCATAAGAACAGGCAGGAGGAATCCCATTCTCTTGATGCAACTGGAAATGTGATTTTCAATACCAAGGGGTGGGAGGATGTACTTGTTAAAATTACATACATGTAGCACCAAACACCCAGAATTTCTGCCTTTGGTGAGAATTACCACTAATAGGAATGTGCTACATACATGATGATACGGAGTCAAAACAAAACAAGAAAACTGTTGGGAACCATGAGAGAGAGTGTGTGTGTGTGTGTGTGTGTGTGCCCGTGAGAAAAATTATTCCCAGCCCTCAGACTTTCCTAAAGTATGAACAATATGAAGAGATCCAACTTTTGATTTGGACTTGGGATTTTAAATTTAATGTGACATATTAATGAAAGCAATGTGTGGTATTTACTCAAATCATAATTTTCTTCAGAGCAGTGCAAGATTCAGTCATGGATAAATCAGGAGAGTACTCAGGATTCTAAAAGAAAAGGGGACCAAAAATCAAAATAGGGGGAAACACCAAAGGACATGACTCAAAAAAAAGAGTTCTTTAGTTTGTGAGGCAAATGATACTACTTGGGGGAAGTACTAAAAATCCTGCAGAGTCATAAACTTTATGATGGCAATATGATTGCACACACTCTGATCACCTTCGTGGCCTAGAGTGCATGTCCCTGGAGTCCATCAGGGAGCTGGAGACTGGGGTGAGAGAGCTGGGGCCTGTGCTCTTGGTCACTGAGGACACTTTTCTCCAGAGTGGCGAGCCATTTGATGGCAATGTGTGGCACTTATATGGATTTGAACGTACTAAGTTGCATTTTTCATGAATGTTAATTCAAGTGACTTGAAAAATAAGACAGATTGAGCCAAACATTTCAGTGAGTTTCCAGAGTATTGGTTTGATTTTAGAAGGATATACATTCTTCTATTTAATTTTTTTTTCTCTGAGGGCCTTAAAAGATTAAGCACATTTTTATAAAGGTAAAAACACATTCCTGAGCAAAATGAAAAAATTGAGGTCAAATGTCAAATTTTTCTTAAAATCCGGGTACATGGAATTGTGAGGATTCCCTAGAAACTTTTTGGGAGCTACTGTTTATTGAGTGCTTGCTATATGACAGACCAACTGCTTTATAAATGTTATTGGATGAATGAATGAATGAATGAGCAAATGAACAATCCTACAGAATATTTCCATTCTACCAATGAAGAAACTGAGTCTTAGGAGGGTTGTAAGAAGTTATCCATCTGATAAATATTGGAAATAGAATTCAAACCCAAATCTTTCTGACTCTAATTTATGTAACGTGGGAGATTTAAAAACAGAGTGCTGGGAACAATCATAAAAACTCCTCTGCCTTAGACAGGCTGATGAAGATAGCCTTTATTTTTCTCCTTGTAGTCCCTAATTTTCCCTAATGAGTGCCAACCTCCTCATTAATTTTCTCACGTTACTCATCTCTTTTACCCACAAAATCCTGGTTGAAATTAGTGAATCTTCATGCTTAAGAGCTTCTAAATGCAGAGAGAGCTGGGAATACTAGCCCAATGTTCTGATCTTTTTTAAAAAGCCCAGACAGAAAAGAATATTGGCCCCAGTGGTCAAAACCCAGACAACTCCAGTTTTGATGGGACAGCTCCCAAAAAGTTCAGATGCTTTCCGAGACTTATCCAGTCCTTGGGCGGTCTCCTGCTTTTCCGGAGGGAACATGCTTGGTGGATGATGCACCAAGTTTGAAACACATGGAGAATGCCCTCCATGGAGACTCTTGGGTCTTATGTGAGGTTAAGTCCCAATTGCACATTAAGCTGCCAAAGGAGAAATACAGGCGGGCTTTGCTGTGTTGCGAATGGAATCCCAACCACACAGAAACCATTGCAAGTTATATTAGGTGAAGTCATCAAACTTCTGTTTATGGTGTTCAGTTATTAAGCACCTACCATGTGCCAGATACTTTCCTAGATGCTTCACCTATGTTATTTACTCTTTCCAACAAACTTCAAGATAGTGGTTATCTCCACAAATGAAACTGAGGCCCAGGTTGATTAAAGATTGTGTCCAGAGCCATATGACTTGTAGGTGGCAGTTGAGATTTGAACTGACTGTCTTATATCCAAAACTTGTGCACTTAACCATGCCATGATGTCCCCTGACCAGCCCTGAAGGACATGAGCAAAGATCACATCTGTGGGAGGATTTCTAGCCTAGCTTTATTTCCATTTGTCTGCAGCCTCCCCTGGGCCATTCCGGAAGCAGGCGTGGAAGCAGCGGAGCTGGCAGGACCTCTGGTTCTCATGTAGCAAACATGGGCGACGTGGCCAGCTGCTGGGCAGAGGTCACCGGCTTTGGGCCAAGTGACAGGAGTTAATGAGCGCCAAGGAAAACCAAACCATAAACTGGCTAGAACCTTTGAGAAGCCATCAGCAGAAGTTTGACAAGATGGAGTAAGAAATTCACAAATGACTTTAGATATCAGAAATAAATCAGGGAGAAAAAAAGTCGATGTGCAAGCCAATTCCATAAATAGTAGAACCTCATAGAATCATTAAAAGTCTCCATAACTTGGTCCTAACTGAAACTGTGGTCCCCTCACTGTAGTAATTTAAACTTAACTATTTATTTTGGCTTCTGTCTTCAATGACTTGTTCTAATCGAAATGCTTTGATGAGATGTACAAAAGGAATAAAAATATCATTGAGAATCTGGAGAGTAATATCTTGCTCTAAAACAATTATGAACATAAACTTTAACCTTTGGCCATGTTATAAGCGCCATCTTTGACTAACAACAGCAAAGACTTTTAAGATCTTATTTGAAAGAGAATATCATTTTTGTTCTTAGAGTGTGTGTTAATGTACCCTAACACCGTGCTGAACCAAAATGCCTTTTCACCAAAATGCCTTTTATTCTGCCTATAAATCAATGCACATTTGACATCTAAAACTCCATTTCTTTGAAGCTTTTATAACAGTCTCGAGCTTATAACAAGGTCAAATTTATGCTGAGTTCAAACGATATTTGTGGGGCTTAGGCTCCTGTTTTTCCTACAAGCAAACCAACATGTTTCCCTCCTGCTTTATTTGAAGTGCCTCTGTTGATGGACATAAAATTCATCTCTTGGTGGTGTGCCTACCTGAATTGAATATTATCTTTTGGAAGCCAATAGCAACAATAAACAATGTGTTAATATTTATTAAAATATTACCATATGTCAGGTATCCTGTAGAAGAACTGGTTTCAAAGCTTGGCCAAGCTACTTGACCACCTGTGAGACCACAGACAAGTTAATTATCTCTCAGATTATCAGTTTCTTTATCTACAAATTGGAGATAATACCACATTCATTTTTTCAGGGAGTCAATGAGAGAACATATGTTGTGCTAGTTTGCTATGGCTGCCCCAGCAAATTTTACAGACCAGATGTATTAAACAACAAAAATTTCTTTTCTCACAATTAGGAGGCTAGAAGTCCTAAATTAAGGTGTCAGCAGGGTTTTTTTGTTCTGAGGCTTCTCTTCTTGTCATGTGTATGGCTTTCTTCTCCCTGAGTCTTCACTCAGTCTTACGTGTGCGTCTGTGTTCTAATCCTTTCTTCATATAAAGAGACCAGTCAGATTAGAGCCACACTAATGACTTTATTTTAACCATAATTATCTTTCTATAGACCCTATCTCCAAACATAGACATACTCGTGAGGAAACAATTTAGCCTATAGTAAGTGAAATGCCTAAATCATAGCACACTTTCAATAAAGGCTGGTTTCCTTCTCCTCTCTGCTTCCAAGATTTGGTGTAAAGAAGACACAGAGCATGAAGTTAGGCTGTTTGAGTGGATTGTTCAGGTTCCTTGACAAAGATACTAAAATGCAGAATAAAAATGGGATGTCCATTGCTGCTCACCTGCAGGCTTCCAGTTTAAAAGGAGGGGCAAACTAAACTTCACTTTACATCTCAAAAAGTATATGTCAAGGCACAAAGAGGAGCTTTTTAACTCAGAGCTCTCAGCTCCCATTGATTTAACTTCTGGTCCAGGGCAAGCAAAGAACTGCAATGATGGTGACAACAATGATGATGTAACATGGTGGTGGTAACAGCTAACATGTACTGAGGACACACACATAAGAAGCCCTTCAAATGCATTCCCCCATTTGATCTATCACAACAATCTCTACAAAAGAGTATGCTCTTTCAAATAAACTGATTTTTTTTTAAGGAAAACACATTGGAAATTTCCACATGTAAGAAAGTATAAAACTGATAATACTGATTTTTGTAAAAATACCAGCCCAGATGATCATTGTCCCTCTAATTATATCTTTGCTGATATTTAAGGACAAATAAATCATGTTCGGATTGACTAGAGGTTGCCGACATCAGCTTCCAGAACTGGAGCACCTTCTGGAGCACAGAGGTTCTTTGATCAGTGTTGATTGACCTGGAGAGCTGGAGACAGCAGTCTGGGAGTCCGTCTCTCCCTAGCACACTGCTCTGTATGCCATGACAATAAACAAACGCTTGTGGATTGAATGATGCACCACCCCACAGCACTGCAAATTACTCTCTCCTTTCAGGGTCAGCATGGCTAATGGCTCTGATGGACCCATTGACCAAGCAGCTCTGTCTGTGCCTCTCTTAAGGACACTCAAGAGATCCCAGGAACACACTGCTGTAGAATGAGGGGGACCACCATGTGGCCCCTTTGTAATTTACTCTCAAATGCTTTGGGGGTCATAAGCAAGAATTTTAGCCGTGTGAACAAATCTGTAAAACTTGTTGGGGAAGCAGAAATACCAAATGTTGAAATTCCAAAGTTTTTATTTAATGGCACATCTGCATATACCTCCCAGAAGACACTACCACTCACAGTGATGGAAAACCCATTTTGAAATATTGCAAGTCATAGAAACGTCTAGGCCATGGTGATGCCTATTGGATTTTGCTCTGCCAACTGCTGTCAGAAGAGGCAGGCTGCCTCTTGCTCATTTAGCTCAATGCAACCACCTGTCAGCCAGAGTCAGTGGGCATTGGTTTTGGTAACTCTTCTAGCCTTGAATGTTTGCAGGGTGCGCACAGAGAACTGCTTTCCATCAGCTGACTCTCTGGACATGCGCAGGCCTGTGGACAGGGCTTTGAGTTTGTGGCTCGCTGTCAACCCCATTGAGCCTTGGCTGGGTCATACTCAGCATTTTTTCTGTCTGAAGAATGACCTGGTTAGGAAAGACAAATAGTAAAGATCCCAAAAAATAATTAAGTGTTTGGACCCCTTTCTGAAAACACAAATCTGTGTGAGGTTTTCTGGAGTGAATGCTGTAGATGGCATTCCAAAGGCTGAGAGACCAAACACCATGCTGCTCAGTCACCCACATTCTCCCCCCAAATAGCACCATGCCTTTCTGAAGCAATGAGACAGCATTGGGCAACCCGTTTGTGGTACCAGCTGGATGGCGGCTTTAAACTAACGGACATGAGTATGACAAAGACCACAACAGGAATGGACTGGGTGAAGGGCGAATTCAATTAAACGACTTGTTGGACAAGTGACTTGTTGGGCAAGACCCTTAACTATTCCAGGCTTCAGTTTTCTCAGCTCTAAAGTTAGGTTAATAACTCTGTTCCATCAGGTTATCCATTTAACCAGAATACATTCATTGAGAGCCTACCATGTGTGTCGTGCCGTCCTACAGGCTGGTGGTGAGGATGAAATAAAACAATGTACGTGAGGGCCCAGAAGAGCAGCCGCCTCATAATAGGTTCTCCATAAATGTTGATTGACTATGGGGAGGGGTTGGGGACAGAGAAAGCCTTGGCCTGAGTTCTTTGACAATGTAGATATTTACTCAGATTCCTGAATTATTTATTAAGAATATGAAAAATTGCTTCCTTCTATGAGAATAATGATTAAGCACCAGAAAGAGAAAACCAAGATCCTGGGACCAGAGAGTTAAGACAGGAATGATAAGCTCTGTTCCAGCTTAGGGGGACCTTGGCTGAGGTTTAACATTTGTGAATAGATTCTCTGGATAATCCATGGCTTCGAATCCAGGTTCAACTGGGTAGAGTGAAGGGGAAAGGTGCCAGTGGGTCTGGGGGAAAGTGATGAAGGGTCAAATTAATATATTCTGAGGAAAAGTATAGGAAAATTCCTGGGACAAACTAACAGACATGTTTACCGTTTTAGAAGCCTTAGTGATTTCAGTGGTTGGCTGGAGGGAGGGGAAAATTGAGCTCACATTAATCCTGCTCCCAAGTTCAACTCCAGCTTCTAACAAAATAGACAATAGCTGGTAGCCCCACTCCTGGTCCTCACAACCCTGGGGTCAAGGTCTGGCTGGAATTGCCTAACAGGATTTCAGATCAGGCCTGGAAACTTGTGCATTTATTCTGGAATGCATGCTACATGTAGAAATGGATTTTTTTCAATTGAACTTAATAAGAGTTAGTGTTTTAGATAATCCCCTACTTTTTTTCTGAAGAGAAGCATTTTGTGACAGAGACCTGCCAAAGACACACCTCAAGTCCTAGTTTGGAAAGTACCATTTTTTTTCTTTGATAGAAATCCTTAAAACTACCATTTCCCCTCCAGTTACCTTTTATTTGTGCTTCATGACTTCTTTTGCCCTTATCAAGGTCCTCTAAAGAGTTAATAGAAATGACCTCTGGGAGTCGGAGCTTCAAACCGCTCCTAGGTGGGGACTAGAGATGACAGGTCAAAACCAACATCAGTCTTCAGCTGCCTGGTGTGCACCTTACGAAACCAGGCACACCCACGCGAAAACTGGGAATTGGCCTGCACTCAGAGAACATCAGAGAAGCATTTCTTCTCCCAGTGATATATTGGGTAGAAGTCAAAGGGTGCAAGTGGAGTATGGAGGGAACAGGAGGGAGAGCGAGGCGGAGATGAGATGCAGACAGGGGAAGTAGAGGCGAACCAGAGCATTCGGGGCAGCCAGCTTATGAGGAGAAGACCTGCCAAATGCTGGAGGGTCTTCCACACCAAAGACTGATGTTCAGGATGAGTCCAACTCTAGCCCAGGAGACATAAATCAACTAGAGGGCAAAAGGTTTAAGGAGAAAAAAAAGTCTCATCCCAAGTATGTGGTGTTGTCCACATCCAAAACTTCTAGGTCAAATACAATGAGGAACTAACGTGGGAAAAGGGAAGCCTGAACTCTGGGTGCCATGGGTCGGCCCTAGCGGCTGCCCTGGTCCTCACACCCTTGAGGTCCTGGCCCAGCTGGTGGGCAAAGGAGGGAAGCTCTGCCTTGCATCTCTGGATGCTTGGAGGATGCAGAGTGGGGAGTTCCTAACTTGTATACCCTTTAATTAAAGGGAGTAGCACCATTCCTATGAAGATGATAATAATAAAACATCACAAAAGAGATTGGGGGCGGGGGTTGCAGAGTCTCAAGTATTAGCCAAGCTCTGGGGAAGGCAAGAGGGCTTGGAACAGTGAAATCTTGTTTGCTCACGCGGCTCTGAGTAACTTAAGGGGAAAAAAAACTCAGAAAATAATTGATTAGATGCCAATTCACATAGCTCACTTAGTCTGCTTTTTATTATCAGTATTTCTTTAAAAGGCTAATAGATCCTGTTCTTGACAAGCATGAAGCCAGAAGGTGGGCTCTTATCCAGTGTTTTCATTTTTTAGCTCTCAAGAGACCATGATTAGATCTTAATATTGAATGCACAAACCACACTCACTGTGTGAACTCTCTGAGAGGGCTCCCCACCTAAGGATAAAAACAGTAAAGAGGTTTTATTGGAAGGATTGTAAAAGGAAGGGGGAGGAGCACTCCGGGTCTCTTTGGGCCAACTGATTAGGGATGAGTTGATTTTCTTATGAACACTCTAAATCTACTCAGAGGGTGGGGGTGAGGAGAGGGAAACCTGAGAAGACTGGACCTCAGTGATTTAATTCCCGGTCTAAGAATAGCCAAGCTGAGGGCGGAGAGGAGCAAGCACAAGTCAACCGCTCGCAAATTGAGCAACTTTGAATCTTAGGTAATAGCTGTGAGCAGTTTCTGTCTTCCACATCTCGTAAACTATAACTGAACTTGGGAAAACATGCCAATCACGGGATGCTCTCCACAGATTACATGATCTAAAACTGAGCTTCAGGAGCCAAACATGAGTAAAATGCGTTTCCAGTCCTAAGTTCATGGCGATGCTTCTGAGAGGCATCACCCGGCCCCGTAAGCTCTGGATACATTTCATTCATTACAACACGGTCAAGATTGAGTTGCCACGTCGCATCTGTGCCCACCATGTAGCCACCCTCACTGTGTAGTCAATGTGCCACCCTCTATCCTTCGTAGTGGGATTGATATATGTCTCTGGGTGCACCCTTGAGGGCTAGCGATCCACTTGGCTCGCCAGCCCAGTGAATCAAAAGGGAAAAGATCTTTCCTCCAAGGAAAAAGACATGCAAGTATATGGATGGCCTCTGGAGTTAGCTCCCGAGATAAGCTCTGTGCCTTCTGATGTCAGAATCTCCCCATGAGATACATGCTAGAGCTCATTTCCAGTGTCTGGTTGGCTAGCTAAAAATACCTGTCAATAAGAATATCATTTAGGACATAGCCTCCAGTATTACTAATGTATAGAAATAGCAACATAGATGAGTCCAAATATTAAAAATGCAATACACAGATCAGTCTCATGACTTTAAGGGCACATTCAATGCCATTTTAAGTACTGAAGGTGAGCCCATTCTGTGCTCTCTGGGAGTTGCAAGCCCCAGATGCTAACACTCAACCCTAGGGAAAGTGACAGGTAAGGGGATAAAGTGCAAACTCATCTTTTCCATTCTGTTAAGAGTGAGATACCATGAACAGCTTTTCCCCAGAGTATACCACAAATATATTAGTTTTTTAAGGCTGGTTAAATATACTGTGCCTCAGAAAATTTGTTACTCTAACCAAAGCACAGTCAATGTGAAACCCAAATATCACTGTACTTGATTATCCTGCTTCAATTGCTGTGCTTTTCTCAAGGCTTTTAATATGGATGTGCTCAGCCAGATTCTCACTCTTTGCCACTCAATGGGATGCTTATATTTGAAGGCTGACATGTAGTTTGGGAAGGAAGCCATGACATTAAAGTGGAGTTTAAAGAGTTAGCATCATCATGCCAACTACTAATACTCCATACTCAAAAGGCAATGTTATTCTTTCTAATTAAACCCTGTTTTAGGATAAGGTTTTTCATTTGTCCCCATGGAATCTGTTGTTTTTCTCATACTCTTGCTTACTTCCATCACCCCCTGGACACCTGGGAACATGCTCCCAGTTGGGAGGAGTCATCCCTAATGCTGCCAGATTCAGAGTGAGTGAGTTTGTGCTTCAGAGAAAAGTAGTTAAAATGTTCTAGTGTAGATTCTCAGAGAGCTGGAACCTCTCAAGTTCTCTCCTGGGTGGACACTGAACACCATAACAGTGCCCACAATGGAGTGATTTCTTATAGAAATTAAATATTTTTATTCTTAAAGCTAAATGAAAGTCCACTGTTCTGTTTTTAGACATTTTGGTTGAATAGTGTGTGTGTGTGTGCGCGCGCGTGTGTGCATGTGTGAGAGAGAGAGAGAGAGAGAGACCCCATATGAGAGACAGATCCTGTCCCGGTCAAATGGGAAAACTATGATGTATACTGTTTAGTGAGGATGTATACTGTTCACCAGTCTCTTCCAATTTTTGTCATTTCATGAACAAAATGACTTTCAGAAGTGGCTAAGAGTATCCCATTTAGGCCCAGGAGTAAATTACTATGCCAAGAGAAGCAGTCAAGACCTTGATGCCTTTTGTTTGTATTTTCCTTGTGCTTTTTATGTCCCAGAGCAGATAAACAGGGGGGTGCTCACCAGTTGGAGTCAGAAACCTCTCAACTCAAAATGTCTGGGAAGTCCTGTGTTCTGTTAGCTCTAATACACACGCATCAGCCATAAGGAAAGTCTAATAGTGCAAGACAATAAAATCCCTTCATGTTTTCTGTTTTAGGGAAATCCTGCATGGTTGCACAAGGGTCATAAAAAATTACTAATGTGTTTTCTCATGGCGCTGGGCCATAACAAAAGGCCGTGTGCAGTGGTATTGTATGCAGCCTGTAATCACAAACAAATGTAGTCCACCAGCAGATGAGATGTTATATGAGAAAGTGTGAGAGGTTGGAGCTTGAGTCTTGGTATCAGCTATGAAGCAGGTCCCTCCACAGTCCAAGACCCCTGAGGCTATGCAAATGAAAATGACAGTGCCTGGGAGGCAGGGTGGGAGGGGGATGCCAAGAGGGATGAAGTCACCACTAAGAACATCCAGCTTCCCTCCAACTGGGAAATATGAAAAGGCTTCACCTCTGGTGCACTCTGGACTAAGAAAGGAGATGGAATTTGTGGGTCAGGTAGGGGGAGATGTGGAGATCCCCATGAGGAGGAGACAAGAGACACCAGTGGGTGTCCAGAGGGAAGGATGGCCTAACAGAGCCAGCAGTCCTGGAGCCAGCCTTCTATTGGCTAGTGAAATGGGTTGTCTGCTTCTGGCACCACTTATTTGACTTGTTAATGCATAAGGAGGCCAGTCATTAATGCAATGCCAATGTAATTTGCCACCCGCTACAGGTCTAGCTTACAAGGACATTCAGAGCTGTTTTCAGAGACCAAGTATCATCGGGATGATTCTGTCCAGATGGATGGGAGTCCTCATAAAGCAGTTGATGTATTTTTCCTTAACTTCCAAAAAGGAATTTCTGAGCTGCGAACAGTGACATTTCTCCATGTGAGGTCTTGGGACAAGCAGGAGTGTTTTCCAGGATTCTTAGAGGCGAAAAAAAACTCCATAGGAGCAATACAATCAGATGATTCAGAAACAGTGCATTTGCCCCAAAACAGTGGTTTGCCTGGAAATGCACAGGGCAAAAGTCCTGACTCTACCACTCCCTAACTGACTTTGAGCAAGTTATTTGTGCTCTCTAAACCTCAGTTTCCGCCTCTGAACATAGGAAAAGAAATATCTGCTTTAACAATTGTTGTAAAAGTAAATTTCCCACTTTAGTCACTATCTTTATGCCAACAACTTCCACGTCTTTTCTCTCCAGCCCAAATTTCCCTTCAGGGGTTTACATCATCATTCTCTTTCTTATGTTCCACAGGCTCTTCAAAATCAAATATTCCAAAATGAAATTATCATCCTTTCTCCCTCTAACCTCACAGACCAGTTTTCTATTCAGTTGAAGGTGCCATCATGTGTCAGAAAACTTAAGACGTCTAATTCCTTCCTTTCCATCGCCATTGTTAAATCAATCACCAACTTTTTGATTCTGGTTCTTTTGAAGCTTTTTAGCTATTTCCATACTGAATTTGGGTGCCACCATTTCATGCCTAGATCATGTCAAGTCTCGTGTCTCTAATGTTGGCTCATTCTCCACGCTCTATTCAGAGAGACCTTTGGAAAAAGCAAGACTGGTTGGTTCACTCGCTGTTTAAGTGGGTAACCACCACTCTGAGGATATTTTTCATGCTGGCTTCCTAAGATCTGGTCCTCTCTTACCACCCAACATCACTTTAGTGTCCAAAGTTCCTGGCACTGTAAGTTCTCTCTAGCCACACCAAACTTTGTTGACTTTCAGTCATCTCTGGGTCTTCACAGAGATTGTTCTCTCTGCCTAGAATCCACTTCCTTCCCCTCATCTGACTAATTGCTATGCATCCTGTACATTCCAATTTAGATAGCCTTCCCTGTGACCTCAAGCCTGGATATGTGCCCTTTTCATGCGCTGACATAGTATGTTGCAATCTCCTTAACTTAGGCACATAGACCTCACTATACTGGACTTGCCTGTACCTGTCAGTATCCTCCACTAGACAGTAAACTCTTTGTGGGGGTGGTATGATGAGCGGTATGTATCAGACCACTCAATAACTATGTGCAAAGGAAGAAAGGGAGAAGGAAGGAGAAAGGCAGAGAGGAGGAAATAATATGACATGTTAAGTACCTAGCACAGAAGCAGTCATGTAACAACAAATTTCACTCTCCATTCTATATTGATAAACTATATATATTTACTTCTCTTAACCAGGATCTATAATTACCTTTTCACATTCAGCCAAGTGGGGAAGTCCCTTCATATCTAGATATACTAAATCTCTACAATCAGCCAAGTCCCCAAAACTCTATCACTTTTAGAAGCCTCCAGACTGGAGGTTTTATTTGTCTAAGAAAGTATTCTCCTTCACTTTTTCTTTTTAAATTATAGACTTTATTTTCTAGAACAGTTTTGAGTTTATAGAAAAATTGAGTAGAGCCCGGCTGGCATGGCTCAGTGGTTGAGCATCAACCTATGAACCAGGAGGTCACAGTTCAATACCCAGTCGGGGCTCAGTCCCCAGTGTGGGGCATGCAGGAGGCAGCCGATCAATGATCCACTCTCATCATTGATGTTTCTATCTCCCTGTCTCTTCCTCTCTGAAATCAATAAAAATATATATTTTTAAAACTGTGGAGAGTACAGAGTTCCCTTATGCCCTTTCATTCCTTACCTATACAGTTTTCCCTATTATTAATATCTTTTATTGATGTGGCACATTTAGTTAGCAATATTGACACATTATTAATAACTAAAGTCTATAGTTTACATATAGGGTTCACTCTTTGTATTGTACAGATTTGGGGGTTTTTTGGGTTTTTTTAAATATATTTTATTGATTTCTTACAGAGAGGAAGGGAGAGGGATAGAGAGTCAGAAACATCGATGAGAGAGAAACATCGATCAGCCGCCTCCTGCACACTCCCTACTGGGTATGTGCTTGTAACCAAGGTTCATGCCCTTGACCGGAATCGAACCCGGGACCCTTGAGTCCGTAGGCCGACACTCTATCCACTGAGCCAAACCAGTCAGGGCAGGGGTTTTTTGACAGATGTATAATGACATGTATTCATCATTATGGTATCATACAGAATAGTATCATTGTCCTAAAAATCCCCTATGTCCCACTTATCATTCTCTCTTTCCTCTTCCCCATCCTCCTAAACCCCTGCCAACTACTGATCTGTTTATTATCTTTATAGTTTTGCTTATTCCAGGTCATACAGCTGAAATCATACAGTATATAGCCATTTCAGATGGACTTCTTTCATTTAGTAATTAGTATTTAAGGTTCATGTCCATGTCTTTTTATGGTTTGATAGTTCATTTTTTATCACCAAATAATGGTCCATTGTGTGGATGGATATACCACAATTTGTTTATTCATTCACCTATTAAATGATGTTGGTTGCTTCCAAGTTTTAACAATTATAAATAAAGCTGCTATAAACATTTATGTGCAGGTTTCTCTATGGACATAGTCTTTTTTGGGTAAATACCCCCCCCCCAAAAAAAAACACCCACCCACAATTGCTGGATCATATGTTTATGGTTAGCTTTGGAAGAAACTGCCTGGCCAGTGTCGCTCAGTGGTTGAGTGTCCTTCTATGAACCAGGAGGTCACGGTTTGAATCCTGGACAGGCACATACCTGAATTGCAGGCCGGGGCATGCAGGAGGCAGCTGATCAATGATTCTCTTTCCTTATTGATGTTTCTATTTCTCTCTCCCTCTCCTTTTCTCTCTGAAATCAATAAAAATATATTAAAGAAAGAAAGAAAGAAAGTAGTTGTGCCATTTCATATTTCCACCATCAATGAATAAGAGTTCTTGTTGCTGAAACCGGTTTGGCTCAGTGGATAGAGCGTCGGCCTGCGGACTGAAGGGTCCCAGGTTCGATTCCGGTTAAGGGCATGTACCTGGGTTGCGGGCACATCCCCCGTGGGAGATGTGCAGGAGGCAGCTGGTCGATGTTTCTCTCTCATTGATGTTTCTAACTCTCTATCTCTCTCCCTTCCTCTCTGTAAAAAATCAATAAAATATATTTAAAAAAAAAAAGAGTTCTTGTTGCTTCACACACTTGTCAGCATAAGGTGTTGTCAGTGTGTGTAGTGGTACCTTATTGCTTTTTTAATTTGCAGTTCTCTGAAAATATATGGTAAGGATCTTTTCATATGCTTATTTTCCATCTGCATATTATCTTTATTGAAGTGTCTGTTCAGATCTTTTGATCACTTTTTAATTGCATTGTTTATTTTCTTATTGTTGAGTTTTAAGAGTTCTTTGCATATTTTGGCTACAAGTCCTTTATCAGATATGTGTTTTGCAATCATTATCTCCTAATCTGTGACTTGACTTTCATTCTATTAATCTCCTTTTGAATGACAGTTTTGCAAAATGTAGAACATTTTAAATATTTCATTCTACTCTTTGGTTGCTTGCATGGTTTCTGACATTGATGCCCAAAGTAATCCTTATCCTTATTCCATCACAGGTAAGGTGTTTTATTTCCCTGGCTTCTTGAGGATTTTCTCTTTGTCTTTGATGTTCTGCAATTTTAATATGATATGCCAAGTTGTTTAATTTTTTTATATTTATCCTATTTGTATTCTTTGAACTTCCTGAATCCATGGTTTGGTGTCTGTTTTGTGCTATTATTATTTCAAATAATTTCTCTGCTCCATTCTCCCTTTCCTCTCCTCTCCTTCTGGTATTCTAATTATGCATATGCCTCACCTTTTGAAATTGTCCCAGTTATTGAATGTTCTGTTCTTTTCTCTTTTCTGTCATTTTCTTTTTTTCTTTGCAATTCAGTTTAGGAAGTTTCTATTGTCATATCTTCAAGGTCACTGATTCATTCCTCATCAGGTCCGGCCTACGGATGAGTCAATTGAAGGTATTCTTCATTTATGTTATAGTGTTTTTTTTATTTCTAGCCTCTCTTTTTTATTCTTTCTTAGAGTTTCCATCTCTTTGCTTATATAATCACTTGTTTTAGATGTTGTCTGTTTTTCCCCCATTAGAGATCTTAACATATAAATAGTTATTTTAAATTCCTATCTAATAATTACAGTATCTGTGTCATATTTAAGTCTGGTTCTAATGCTTGCTTTGTTTCTTTAGACAATGTTCTTTCTTGCCTCGTAATGTTTTTATTGTTGTTGTTATTGACAGCCTAACATGATGTATCAGGCTGTAGGTCTTTAGTGTGAGGTTTTATGTTAATCTGGATATCAGTTGGATTGCATTTGATGTTTGCTGTAACTGCAGGGGACAGAGGCTTCAAATTTCTCTTGAAACCTTGCTTTGTCTCCCCTGTGAACTTTGGGCTTCCCTAAGTACTCCTCCTCGGAGAGATTCTCTATCTTACAGCTCTTTCAGTTGTAGGTCATCTTATTATACTGAAGACCCATTGGTGGCAGTGGTGGGGGTAAAATGTGGGTGAGGGAAGCATTCTGTAACCCTTATTATTAAATCTCCGTCTTTTAATTGGTCTGTGTCCCTGGGCTGTGACCCTCACAGGAGTTTCTTAGCTATCCTCTCATCCCCCTTAGATGAGACAGAAAGGTTTGGGCAGGGAATGTTTATGAAAACTAAGTGTAGGGCAAAACTATTTGGGGCCTTATTTTATATTGTCTGCTTCTTTAAGTGGTGATGGGACCATAGGTGTTGAAAAGAGTGAGAAGGACAAGGCTTTCAGGAAACTGAACTCTGAAGAAAGGCTGGAGATGCTAGGATTGCCTCAAACAGAATTCTGGGGCCAGAGCATGGCAGTCAAAGTCATCTATGATGATGTTAACTGACTCATGTTTCCTAAAGAAATGAAAAAGAAAGCCTTGGACTGGGAGATAAAATGCAGATGAAACTAGTAAAATATGGCAACTCTGACAATCCCAGTGCATGATCACAGAGGGTAATACTTTAAGCAAGAAAAGAAAAATAAGTTGCATGTAATTCTCGGTTGAGAAACTAGGAAATGGGGTCATTGTCAAAAGGTTGAAGTCAGTTTGGCAAGTTCTCTAAATGGTAAAGGTGTGACTTTGGCCCCATTTCTTCTCCTGGCTCAACCCCTGCTCATAAATTATGGTTCAAGTTTGTTAGTGAGTTCAGGGATGGGGTCCATGCCCTCATCATGTAACCTTGAACCAGTGCCCAAAATGACTTAGATGTTCTCACTATGAAAACAAATATAATGGTCACCACTAAATTAAAATATCAAAACCCGGGAATTGCTGTCCTGAGGAAACAATGCTGGCACTGTAATTTCTGAAAATGAAAGCCACATTCCACAACTACCTGTAAGTCTATGAAAATGGAAATTAAAAAAAAAAGAAATAGGGACAAAGAAAAACTGCCAACCCAAATGCAAAGGGTGGATTAGGTAGTTCCTGCATAACTAGTGAGGATCTGATAAGAATGGACATTCCTCACCAGCATAATCATCTGCTGCCATTTGGAACTCAGGAAGTGTTTACAGTGAGTGAATAAGTGAAATGAGTCAATGAATAGGAGTTATTAGTTGCCATTGGTGGCTTTCTCTGACTAATCTAACCACATACTCCTTATTTTGTGTCTCTTTGGCCCTAGCAACTCGACTCTAAGCTCCTTGACGACTATATTATGACACTTTTTACCCCACATAGTTCAGTACTAGAGCTATTACTTAATTATCAGTCAGGGTTCTCCAGAGCAACAGAAGCAAAAGGATACATATATGTAAATGAAGAGAACTGTTACAGGACTTGGATCACGTGATTTTGAAGCCAGGAAGTTCCACGATCTGCCCTTGGCAAACTAAAGAAACAGGAAAGCCAGAGGTCTAACTCAGTGTGACTCCAAGGGCTTGAGAACCAGGGAGGTAGATGTTGTAAATCCCCATATGATTCTCTGCGCTCAAGAATCATTAGAGTCAATGTCTGAGGGCATCTTGACTAGTGCCCACAGAATAGCATCTTGCTGTCTCAGCTTAAGTGGAGAAAGAGAATTTGTCCTTCCTATGCCTTTTGTGCTATTCAAGTCCTCAACAGATTAGATGATGCTCACCTGTACTGGTGAGGGCAATCTCTTTACTCAGTCTATGGACCCAAATACCAATCCCATAGCAGGCTTGCCCAGAAATAATATTTTACTCTCTATTTAGACATCCCTCAGCCCAGTGAAGTTGACGCATAAAATTAACCACCACAATATAATCTAATTGACACAGTAAAACATTTTTTAAAAGAAAGTGAACTAACTCAAGTCAAAGAAATAAATTCAATTCAAATCTCCAAGACAAATATATAAGAGAAACAATCCAAATAAGCCTTACCAAACTCAGATTATTATGGTTTTTTTAAGATTAAATAAATTAGAACCATATTTGTCATACAGTCCTCTGATATTTTGGTATCAAACACCCTAATCAGAAAGCTTCTAACCAGTAATTATTTTATTTGCTGTCGCCAATGGCTGGCTTCTGGTATCCCCAGGGTTGCAACCTTATCCTTCCAAGAGCCATGAGTAACTTTTATTTTGTGTGATGTTTTCTGCCAGGGAGGCCAGCTGTCTTCTTGGTTGCACATACTTTGGGGTATCTCAATGAGATGATGCGACTTTAGCACCCCTTTACCCACCTCACCACCACCAGACACACAGCCTGACACTGCTTACACCACCACAGGGGATCTTAACTAGCTTTCTTGCTTGCTTATCCCAAAATAACCATTGGTTATATCAGTAAAAACAACAACAAAAACAGAGATTTGAGGGTGTTTAATCCCAAAGATTGTTCCGTTTATGTTATTTATTCTCATTCAAGATATGAGTTGATCATCTCTGAGATCTTTAACAATAGCTTTGATAATAAGAAGGTTACTTTGGAAAGTAAAATGGTAAATGCTAACCTAAAACATAATTTGTAATCTTCTCTCCTTTCTGAATTAGTAAAGCAAACATTGTGAGCTTTAAAACAATAGAAATGTGCATTTGGAAATAGAATGTCGCTCTTTTCTGTTTTCCCAACTGCTATGCTATCAGTAATATGATACTTGAAGTTGTAGCAGAACTTCCAAAATAAACTTGATCTTTAGTTTTACCACAATGATGCATGAATCTCAGAAAGTTCAGAGGTTCTATCCAAATGGAGAATTAATGTTCTGGTGCCAATTTTCTTTACCTCTGAGTTACTGGGCTGAAGTTTTCACAACAATGGCAATCTCTTGACTGTTTCATGCCAGGTACAGGAAATTAGACAAAAAGAACAAATTTTCTCAACAATCATTCATCCATACAACAATTCAGTGAAGTTTCTACTGTTTGCTTGCGCTTAAATTACAACATTGAAAATAAGGAATAGGGTGTTCATATTTGCAAAGTGGGATATGAAAGTCCACTCTTTATGGAGTGACATCTTGCACACCAAGTCCTCTTTGACCCTTGTCTTTGATGGAGGCCATCCCCAGAGACACTTACTCCTATGTGGTCAGCTATGCTCAACAATGAGAAGGGAGGATTTCCCGCCCAGGGCGTACCAAGAAAAGAGGAGTAATTTCTTATTCTTACCCTTGCAATTATAGAAAAGACAAAAACAAAAACAAAATAGAAGTCACTAAATGATATGTTCATAACAATTGACACATCCTAAAATAAATTTCAAAGGCCAAGCATAAAAAAGGACAAGTTGGTATTCTTCTAGATATTGGGATACACTATTTGGGGCCTCAGAGCAATGATAGTAACAATGTACATTGTAGGACAATTTGTCATTCATAATATACACACACAGTCACAGCTCACACAGATCTCTGGGAGGAGGACGGAGTGGGCATAAATGCCCAAAGCACAGCTCTCAGATGAGTCTTTATGACCATGCAGGCAGCAAACTGTAGCCAGGGCTTAAACTATAATTTCCATCTTTTAAATCCATATGACTATGCAGCCTCTGGGGTAAAATCTTTTGTTATGTGGATAGTTTATTTCTATTTTACTAAATATTTTGAAACATTTTTTTATTAATTGTATTGGGATGACATCGGTTAATAAGATTATATAGGTTTCAAGTGTACATTTCTATGATGTATAAACTGTATATTGCATTGTGTGCCCACCACCCAAAGTCAAATCATCTTCCATCACCATATATTTGACCTCCTTTACCCTTTACTACCTCCCATGCTCCTTCTCTCTGGTAACTTATTTTTGAATTATAAAAACATAATTTTTGTCTCAGCTAAATCCTGAAATTGCCATATATCTGTGGGAAAATAATGTAATCTCTTTAAATATTCTCCTCAGCTATACAAAAGGAATAATAATATCAGCCTCTTAAGGTTGTAAAAATTAAATGGAATAATTCATGCAGAGCTTAGAGCCTAATAAGTACTCAATAGACTATCACTTTAATTATTGATAATAAAAAGAAAATCTGTCCATTGTCTAAAATGCATCCCAGTATGAGGAAAAAAATAACAATCATCCATAAATCTACTATCCCAATATAATCACTGAACCATTATGACGTATTTGCTGGTTTTCTAAATAATGCTACAGCCCAGCCAGCGTAGCTCAGTAGTTGAGCATTGACCTATGAACCAGGAGGTCACGATTCGATTCCTGGTCAGGCATATGCCTGGGTTGTGGACTCACTCTCCGGTGTGGGGCTTGCAGGAGGCAGCCGATGGATGATTCTCTCTCATCATTGATGTTTCTATTTCTCTCTCCCTCTATCTTCCTCTCTGAAATCAATAAAAAAAATATTTTTAAAACAAATAAATAATGCTATCTAATGCATTTCTTTGTTATAAAAAATTTCAAACATATACAAATGTTAAAATATAAATACAATGAATACCTATAAATCTTCCACCTAAAGTCAATAATTATAAATACTTTGCCATATTTGCTCTAACTATCTATACATGTATATATGTGTCCTTTTATACATAAATAAATATATATATGGGGTTTTCTTTTGCCGAAGTATTTTAAAGTAAATTGCATTCATCGGGGCATCTCGCCCTACATATTTCAATATGCATCTCCTATAAATAAGGACATCCTCCTAAATAACCACAATAACATTTTCACAGCAGCATATTAATGATTATTCCCTAATGTCATTTAATATCCAGTTCATATTCAAATGTTCTTAATTGTCCTCCAAATGACTCTTTGCTATTATTTTTCCCAAACCAATTCATGCATTGTGTTTGGCTACGTCTCTTTTATTCTAACACAATCTTCTCACCAATATTAGATCACTCTAAGTATACTTTTAAATGATGTACACATTCTAGTGCAAGCATAGTCATAGCCAACCCCTTAGCTTTAGAAACATACGAGGTGTTTCCTTTTATTTTTCCTATTGCAAATCATGTTAAGATAAACATTTTAGTTCACTAAATTTTTTCATCTTTTCTGATTACTTTAGAAAAAGAATATTTACTTTTTCTAAAAGAGATGAAAATATGAGGAGCCTCCTTACAGATTACTGTCCGGAAAGGTTTATCGACTGCTATCCCCCAAAATATTCGAGTATGCCACTTTGAGAGCTGGGGTTCTCAAACCCTCCTCGTCCTCTGGGTCCTGGTTAAATGTTACCTCTTCAGGGGGCATTTCATGGCCATCTACACTGGATGAACTGCCCTCTCTTGCTTCCATAGGCTGTCCTTCCTGTGATCACTTAATTATCTCGCTCCTCCCTCAGAGGAAGAAGAAATCTCTGCTTGGAAAGGTCACAATTTTTCTCTGAAACAAGGAGCTCAGTCAAACTGATTGATTGCTTTTTGCATTGTGCTGATTTTAATAAAAATTTTAACATAAAACTTCTGGCTCTTTAATTTTTGCTAATGCGATACACATTAAAATTAAGTATTACCATATGTACAGTAAATATTGTCAGTATTTTAAAACCAATGAAAATGTATCCATAAGGAAATCCTTTGAAAACTCTCATTTTAAAAGAAAATAACCCAAATAAGCAACATTAGGTGAGTGGTTAAGTATCTATATGATAGTACAGTCTGTAAACATTAAAAATAATATTCATAAAGTGTTAATAAGAAAATGGGGGAAATAAATGCCCATTAAATAGTGTGGATAAAGTATTTGTTAGAAATGCAGAATGTTAAATACAGGACAAAAAGACTAGTAAGATATAGTTAATGCTGCAACTGGGTAATCAAAATTGCTTTTCTTAAATAGTATAATTTTTTCTGACCAAAGCACAACAATGAAGAAGGAGCTTTCGAAAAAAAACATTATTATTTGCCAATGTTATATCCAATAAGGGTTTAATCTCCAACATTTACAGGGAACTCATACAACTTAACAAAAGGAAGATAAACAACCCAATCAAAAAGTGGGCAAAGGACTTAAATAGACACTTTCTGAAAGAGGACATACAGAAGGCTGAGAGACATGAAAACATGCTCAAAGTCACTAAACATTCGAGAGATGCAAATCAAAATGACAATGTGGTACCATCTCATACCTGTCAGAATGGCTATCATCAACAAATCAACAAAAGACAAGTGCTGGCGAGGATGTGGAGAAAAAGGAACCCTCGTGCACTGCTGGTGGGACCGCAGACTGGTGCAGCCACTGTGGGAAACAGTATGGAGTTTCCTCAAAAAAATAAAAATGGAACTCCCATTTGACCCAGTGATCCCACTTCTAGGGTATACCCCAAGATATCAGAACACCAGTCAGAAAAGATATATGCACCCTATGTTCATAGCAGCACAATTTACAATATCTAAGATTTGGAAACAGCCTAAGTGCCCATTAACAGATGAATGAATTAAAAACTGTGGTATATCTACACAAGGGAATACTATGTTGCTGTAAAAAAGAAGGAACGCTTACCATTTGCAACAGCATGGATAGACCTGAAGAGCATTATGCTAAGCGAGATAAGCCAATTAGAGAAAGATAAATACCACATGTTTTCACTCATTTGTGGAATTACAGTGAACAACATAAACCGATGAACAAAAATAGATCCAGAGACAGAGAAGCATCGAAATTACTGTCAAACTTCAGAGGGAAGGTGCAAGGTGGGGGTGGGGTGGGTAAGAGATCAACCAAAGGACTTGTATGCTTACATATAAGCATTACCAATAGACACAGTCACTAGGAGGGTGAGGGCATGTGCTGGGGGGTGGGGGGGGGGAACTTGAAATATCAGGGGACCATTCTGTAAAGTATATGATTGTCTAACTACTATGTTGTACACTTGAAACTAATACAGAATAATGTTGAATGTGAACTATAATTGGAAAAAAAGATGGAAAATTGTATGTTATATGTTTTTTATCATAATAAAATAAAATAAATATCCAGTCAAAGACTGAACTGTTTGAGTATACTCCAAGAAAAAAATAAACATTATTTAAGGATCCATGGTTCCTGCTTACTAAACTACAAAAGAGGAAAGTAGTTTAATTTATAATAATTTCTAAACTTTTTAATCTCATTTTTGTAGCATTAATTTAATGTTAATATTAATTTAATATATAAAGAATCTGACAAAAAGAAAACAACCAACCAACAAACAAGTAAATCTTTTGGCATTCTCTATTTCCTTCTGAAGATTTTCACCCATGTTCTATTATAACAGCATTTATAATTATTCCATATTTTTGTTTACAGGCCCTTTGACAAAACTTATCCACAAATTATCCATGTCATCTAAAGAAATTAGCATGAGTAGGTAAGTACATAACAAATGCAGGTTATTTCACTGTTTTCCTCTGGAGCAGTGATTAAAGAGCATTCCTTGAATCCAGCATTATACTTGATGTGATATGAAGCAGCTTGCACTGTGCAGTTGGCCCTGGGCTCAGAACCTTACAGCTAATGACCTGTGATCAACAGACTCATCTTTCCTCGAAACACATGACTAACCTCCTGGACCCAAAGCCAAAGGAATTTACAGCTTTCCAGGGAAACATATTTGCTTTGACAGTTTCACATAGCTTTATCCTGAAGCCAGACAAAGAGCTGAAGTTTCATCGCCCCTCGCCTTTCCGGGATCAAGCCCTTTGATGGAAGGACATCACTGGGAATCCATCCTCGGGCCTGGAGGTGTTAGAAGCAGAAACCAGACATACAAATCCCACTCTCTTTGGGCCTCCGGGAAAATACCTAGCCATCACTGCCCTGATCTTCCAGTCTCATGCTGCCCATCCGGCTCCAAGTTAGCACAAGTTCTAACTCCCAGCACTGTGTGTGTCTGGGAGGTAGTAGCAGAGAAGGAAGGGTGGGGAAGAGTTGCGGAAAAGAACAAGCTAGTGATGCCTACCCAGAGCACTGGCAGACCTCTGTAGGCTCTGGGCTGCGTTTTGAAATGTTCCACCACGGTTCCTGCCTGCCATCCAAACCCCTACTATCTTAAAGTTAACTTTTAACATTCCGTTCCCCCGCCCCATCCTGCAAGGTAGGATCTTTGCTTTTCTCACAGCTCCAATGTCAACACTCCCCTTGACCAAGCAACAGATAGTCCTAGTGCCCATGTATCTTAGCCAGTTTCTGTAGTCAAGGGAAACTTTATAAAAATTGTGTTGTGGAATGGAACCAGACACAATAAATAATGGCTAGTGTGCGCGTTCAATGACCTAAAGGCTTAGCTTCCCAAAGGATTTCCTGAGGTGCCATACATAGATTTTTGAGAGGAAGGTGACATTTTCTAATTGGAAGCCGAGAGTGGAAGAACATCATCAAATACAGCAATCAGTTTGCCATCTGGCAAAATGGGAAGAAAACTCTAGCTGTGAATCTGAAATACTTTCTCGGTGTGAAGACGTGACTTATAGGAGATGCATGAATACAAAGCGTCCAAGCATGGCCAAAACGGCCATGTGGAGTTCCTCCATCGGTGAACATGTGGTGTCAGAAGAACTGAGGGAGGTTCAGAGAGGTCAGAATGGAAGCCAGGAGGTAGTGAAGGTTATTGTGAAAGACAAGGAAGAAGAAGTAAGCAGGACAAGTTCATGAAGAGCCTTGTAGGTCCTTTTAAAGAGTTGAAAGCCATTTGAGTGTTTAAGAAGAGTTGTTGTATTATTAGATTTGTGCTTTAGAAAAATCACCCTTGCTGAAGCATGGAAAATGGATTGAAGGTGGGCAAAAGTAGAGGGAGAAAGACCAGTTGCAATTATCAAGTGAAGGAAGGCAGTGGCTTAGATTGGGGTAGTGGACAGAGAGGTTGAGAGAGATGGATGTAGGAGGTATTTAGGAAGTAGAATTGATAGGTCTTGGTCATTGACTAAAGAGTCAGGGTGAGAGGGACAGTGAAGGAGAGAGAAGAGCCTAGAATGATTGAGGGGTGGGGATGTTGTCTAGTAAGAAGAGACAGAGGGGCACATGTACGTTTGAATATCTTGTTCATTCTTGGCAGTTTATCATAAATTCATTTAACAATACTTCCCTAAGAGCAAGTTCTGGAGTAAGGCAGCCTGTCACACCGGACTTACAGAGTAGGAAGAGAAATTGCCAAAGTGGGGAAGGAAGAGAAATAATCGTAAGGGTGGCCTTCATTACCGAGCACGTTCTATGTGCCAGGCCCTGTGCTGAGAGCTTTATACACATTGCTCTCTTGAGTTCCGTTTAATTCTTATAGCATCCTACATAAGGTAGTATATTATCCCCATTTTATAAAGCAAGAGTGAAACTTGAAGACCTTAAGTACTAGTAACTTTATACCTCTGCTGCCCCAGACGGTAGCTGCTAACTGCCTTGACTATGAAGAGCATAAAATGTGTGGTTGAGGGACTTCGCTTTTAATTTAATTTAAATGCAATTTTAATCAATTTCAATTTAAAAACTAACGCTGAATTCAGTTATTGGAAAATGTTTAACTATGTTCTGAACCACTTGAGTATATGAATCAACTTTTCCAACTATAAATTTTATGAAATCTAAATGCAGATCAAGTATTTCCAATGGAAAAACTAGGACCTGAATTGAGATATGCTGTTTGTACAATACAAGCTGGATTTCAAAGATTTAATGTGTGTGTGTGTGTGTGTGTGTGTGTGTGTGTGTGTGTGTGTATAACCTCAATAATTTTTATAGTGATTATGTGTTTGGCTATATTGGGTTTAATAATATTATTAAAATTGATTTCACCTGTTTTATCTTTTTTATTTTTCCGTACATGGCTTTTTGAAAATTCTAAATCCCCTAAGTGGCTCACAGAAGATTTCCGCTGAGGCTGGGAAGCAATGTCCCAACGGTTTTGACTTGACATTGGGGGGCGGCAGGGGGGGCGGGGGGGACTCCAACAAAGGTGCGCGCGCGCACGTGCGCATTTGTGCGCTCGCTGGGACCGAATTTGCCCCTGTGCCCAAGACCAGGCGGCTTTCCTGTTTGCCTTTTTGAACTGTTTTCTCTGAGCCTCGAAGAGCCAGGAGCTGTGATGTCACTGTATAAACAGAGGGAAGGGTGGGGGCGCAAGCTGCGCCGGAGAGGACCAGGCAGAGGACGGGATGGGGGTGGGGACGGGAGGCTTTCAAAGGTGGCTGGGTCTGGAGTGCGTGGGAGCAGCGGGAGACAGCAGCGCCGATAAAGAAACATAATGGAACTGCCAGTCACTGAGCTGGGGGCGGGGATGGGGACGTGGCTGCAAGAGAGGGGGTTTGGAAAAATATGGGACGCCTCGAGCTAATTCCCCTGATTAAAAATGCATTAGTTTGGAGGTGTCAGGGACACGCAGCTGTTTTCAAGGAAAGCCTGGCTCCAAAAGGTCCTCCCTGGCCGGGCCGCCTGGCGGCTCCATCCCGGGGCGGACGTCAGCGAGCCCCCGGCCCGCCGACGCTCGTCCTTTCCCTGACAGGGCCCTGGCCAATGTCCTGCTGCTGAGGGTCGTGGTAATTTACATCCTCTCTGTGTACATTAACTTATCTGCAGCCGCGATGGCTGCGCGCCTTCAGTCAGCCTGTCTCCTGGGCAGCCTGGGAGACTTCCCCACCGCCGGCCGGCCGGGGGCTGCCTGCCGGGGGAACGGGGCGCCC
>NW_006289416.1:5968772-5974877 GCF_000327345.1 Myotis davidii
GCCCGGGGGCGCGGGGCTGTGCGAGGCCTGGCGTGGGGGGGGCGGCGCGCGGGGACAGCCGAGGCAGGGCCAGGGCAGGCGGCCCGTGGCTGCGAGCGAAACACTTAGTGGCTAATTCATGACTCATGACTCATGGGCAGGCTCCTCTTCAGTGACAGCCGGGACAGTTACTGGTTATTTGTAGCCCCCCGGCTTTCATTTCGCTGTAATTAAGCAGTCATTTGAGGGTCATTTCATACCCGTTAGAGGTTCCCCTGTTTTAATCATGTTTTCAGTTCCAGGGGGGGCAACAGGGAGTGGAAGAGGAGGTTGGGAAGGAGGCGTGGAGGGCAAGAGGGTAATCGTCTCTGAGAACGTGTGCACTTTTCATAACTCTTCCCCTGACAGGCTCCAGTGTGGCGTTTCCTCCGATGCCCGCCCCTCGCGTCCTGTTTCACAGAGCGCAGGCCAGATCCTCTTCCATGACACGAACGGTCTGCCCCGAGAAGAGGTCTGGCCGCCTTTGAGTCAGATGTTGGATTTTCTTCTTTCCCCTCTGGCACCACACTAATCATTCTCTTTAATCACTGTAGCTTTTTAATGAGGCCAAGTAGGTATTTATGGAGCCGTCTACTCTCTAAACGCTAATGCTTGATAAGTCATTTATAACTTATCGGTGGGCTTTGCATGGGCCAAGCCCAGAAGAAAGGAAGTGAGAGTAAAATCGTCTGGGGTTTGCTAGGAAAAATGCAGCTGGAGGTCCTAGGTGGTACCAAGCCCTCGGGGAAAACGTTCAATCCATCAGGCATAAGAATAAGGAACAACTGGTCTGTCCCAATTTTGTGACAATTCCCTGGCTGTCATTCTTGATTTTCTTCATCCCCACCACTTTCTCCTTTGGCTGGTCCATGTATCTTTGGATATCATTTAAAGCTTCCAATCTAAGGCCAAGTCTACAAAGTTCTTTAAAGGATCCTGGTACTATTACATTTGGAGGGTACACAGAGGCAAAATGAAAGGGCTGGAAAGAAATAAAGGACAGAAACCAGATTTCCTGTCATTGCAAAAGTAGATGCCACATGCTCCAAATTTCAGATGTTAAAGCTGGAGTGTAGTTGCCTTCAAAAGAGTAGAGGAGAGAAAACCGTTGTGTTAGGTGGGTAAGAGAAGGAGCAGTGAGGAAGAAAACAAGACAGGACCCCACAGACTAGAAAAACATGAATCAATCCATCAGCATATGAGTATGGAATAGACATCAAGGAGACTTTTAAAAAGTTTTCAGCCAAAAAAGGAAAGAAGTATTGATACATACTACAACATGGATGAGCCTTGAAAACATTATGCCAAGTGTTAGAAGCCAGTTACAAACAACTACATATTGTATGATTCCTTTTATATTAAATGTCCAGAGTAGGAAAATCTATAGAGACAGGAAGTAGATTAGTGGTTGCCTGGGAAGGGGAGGTGGAGGGAGAGGGAGGAATAACTGCTGAAGGGTACTGGGTTTCTCTTTGGGGCACTGAAAATCTTCTAGAATTGATTGTGGTGTTGGTTGTACAACTCTGAAAGCTATTGTATACTGAAAACCATTGAATTATATACTTTAAATGGGTGAATTGGATTATACCTCAATAAAGCTGTTACCAAAAAACATTTTGAAGAAGTTAAATAGAAGTTGCCCCCCCCCCCCAAAAAAAGGGCTATTAAAACATTAGCTTGCTAAGTACATTGCTCCTTTCACTATGACAATGTAGCCAGCAGATAATATCTGTCAGGGCCAGGACTTTGTCTGGTTCTCAGCGTGGCCCCTGCCGCCTAGAACAATGCTGCTTGTTGAAGGTACTTGATAAATATTTACCAAAAGAGAAGTACTTGTAAATAACCAGATGGGCCTAGTTCAGATGTGCACCACACTCACCCTCTCATTTTCTCTCTGCATCCTCTTTCTAGTTTTCCAGTGTACTATTATTATTAATAATACAGCTAGAAACAATAACTAATACACAAAATTTTGTTTATTTTGTACCAGGCACAGTACATATATTTGTCTCTAATCCTTATAAAACTCAGCAATGTAAACTCACTGAACCCAGGTCTGTCTGGCTCCCAAAGCTTTAGTCTACTGTAAACACTGTCTTCCAAAAACACTAACCACGAAAGCAAGGAGGAGCATTGATGAATATGCATAGATACTCAACCAAAGTCACCTATAAAGAAAACCAATTTGTTTTCTATTTAAACTGAAAGAAGCATCAAGAAGCATCATAAACACATAAATCAATGATGGATTTTCTTAGTTAAAATTATTATAATTTTATAACTATTGATTATATGTTTAACAAATATGGAGTACTTACCTATACATAGCTCTGAATGAGGCACTAAGAAGAGTTTTAAAAGCAGTTAACATAGGCCCTAGGTGGTTTGACTCAGTGGATAGAGCGTTGGCTTGTGGACTGAAGGGTCCCGGGTTCGATTCTAGTCAAGGTCACATGCCTGGGTTGCAGGCTTGATCCCCAGTGGGGGGCATGCAGGAGGCAGCCGGTCAATGATTCTCTCATCATTGATGTTTCCATCTCTCTTCCTCTCCCTTCCTCTCTGAAATCAATAAAAATATATTAAAAATTAATAAAAAAGCAGTTAACATAGGAGCTTATACTCCCCTGCATGCTATAAAAGTCATTGTTCCTTTAAGAAAACAAATGAATATCCAATGTTTGTCTAAATAGTATATAAGAGGCTTAAACATATGTAATCTGAAAAGTTCTGACTTCCTAAGATTGAAACATTTCTTGTGGACAAGGACCAAAGCCTATGAATAGCTGCCTTAATGACCGCTCCCCAAATGGGCTGGAGAAAAACACAAGAAGGAATATATCCGAAGTACTCAAAAGCTACTGTGGTGTCTGTGTGGGCAGGGTCTCCATTGAATGGTTAACATTCCTCATGTCAGAAATCCCAGATTCCAGACCTATATCCCAAGTAAGACTCAGACTCACCAACTTATCACACACATTTTACTCAGTATATTAGGACACCCCCTGAAAGACACAAAACCTAATTAAAGGTTCCATGTTCCCCTACTTTACCATAAGAATTTTGCTCTAAGGTTTATAATTAATAACTGACATTTTACAGTTGGAAAAACCAAGTAACTTCTGAGACAACTTACTGAAACTGTCCCAAAGACCACAACAGCGTCATGAAAATATCTCCAATAACTGACAGCAAGTTCTCCCAACTGTCAGATACCTCTCCCATCTAAACTGGTGAGAGATGTTCCTTTTGCCAATTTATATATACATGTTTGTTTTTTTACTTAGCTAAGTCTGAAAAGGAGGTACAACCCAGCCCATAAATGTGGGGGAAATTTGTATTTCCTCCTCTCTGCTCCATTGGGGGGATTCTGGAAGTGAAAGTCCAACCACTTAAGCTGATGAGCTTCAGGAAACTCACTCAGGACTTTGGAATGTGCCTAGGTACCACCGTGTCTACAGAATGGCCATCCATCCCTAAGCATATGTGGTTGTCACCCTCTAGTGGATGATCTATGATAATAGTTGGCAGCCTCCTGTGGGGGACAAGAGCTAATGTCATCCAAGACTGACCTCTTGAAGAGGTAGATGACAGGTAAGCCTGCATCAGAACCCTTCAGTCTTGGACTCATATTTCCCAGGAAAATGGGTGTTTATGGGTTGCTTATTCAGTCTGCAGTGCCCTGCTTCTTTTGAGTCTACTGTTTGTGTTTCCTACTGATGTGGTGGCATTTTTAAGAACAATACATATTTCCTAAAGGCAGACTTCTCCTGGCAATTGATTCCCAGAAGTTGTTTGCCTCAAGACTAGTCTTGAATGCTTTCTTTGTCTGCAGGCCTACTGAGTGTGCCCAACTATTTAGCTGGTTGCATAGAGCTTGCCAACTGAAGGACAGTCCTGTGTTAAGCGATCTGACCTGCCTAAGGAAGTTGTGGACCAATAAATATTGCCTCAATATTCAATGTTGTGCAGAGAGCCTAAAAATAGGGCTCTAAATATAACACTCTAAAAACAAAGTCTGGCTTTGAGTGCATTCATATTAGGAGGTTCAAAATATAATAACATGATTTTCCTATTTCCATTTTATCAGGTAACTGAAGAATTGCCTCTCGGATGGGAATTGCATTTCTACCTCAGACAATTTCTAGAAGGAAAGGATCATGGGTACAGGAAATACTCCACATTCTCAAAAGCCCATACTGTTGGTACTAGCATTTGCTCTGTGAGAACTTACTGAAAGAAACTATTTCTTCAAAGACAAGTATAATTTCCTGAAGATCTGTTTATTCATCAACAGAGGAATTGAATGTTCAAGTCAAGAATGACCTTGATTCTAAACCTAAGGTCAAATAATCAGAGCATTGTAGAAATGAACTGCCCCTCCCCTCATCTTACCCAATGATAGATGAAGAAACTGAGGTTTGGCCAGGTTAGGCAGTGTTAGCTGATTATAGAGATGGTACCCAACAAAAGCCCTCTCCACACAATCTATACCCCTACTTTCTCCCTCTCCCCACAATGACTGTGTCTCCCAGGTAGAATCTTCGTGATTATGAGAAAATCAGTTCCCTAGTCTTATTCACAGTAGTATATATTGTGTTTGGTTGGAAAGTATTTTTATGGTAGCAAAGTATATATTACATAAAATTTACCATTTTAACCATTTTTAGGTACACAGTTCAGTTGCATTAAGTACATTCACATTGTTGTGCTACTGTCACAACCATCCATCTCCATAATTTCTTAATCTTCTCAAACAGAAACTCTGTATCCATTAAACACAAACTCCACACCCCCTTGCCCTCAGCTCCTGGTAAATATCATTCTACTTTCTGTCTCTATGAATTTGATTACTCTAGGTCTCTCATATAAGTGGAATCATACAGTATTTGCCTTTCTGGGTCTGGCTTATTTCAATTAGCTTATCATCCTCAAGGTTCAACCATATTGTAGTATGTGTCAGAATTTCCTTATTTTTTTTAAGGCTGACTAATATTCCACTAGACGTATACACCACATTTTATCTATCCGTCAGTTGACATTTGTGGAAAATATATTTTAAATGCATAAGAAAAACAAATAAAAATCTTTAAGAAGTGAAAGCATGTTTGCAAGAGGCTTGAAGCTATATTTTAAAAAAGACTACTGGAGGTTTCTAATCTATATATTAGAAGGCTAATATGCAAAGTGTCCCAACCGGGAGACCGGTAGTTCGATTGCTTGCTATGACATGCACTGACCACCAGGGGGGTGGTGCAGAATGAAAGAAAGGCCCCAGCCAGCAGCCAGAAGGCCCCAATCGGCCCTGATTGCTGGCCAGGCTTAGGGACTCTACCCATGCACCGGGCCTCTAGTTAAAGAATAACTTAGTAATTCCATGTAGACTTATTTTAAACTATAGCTAAGGAGTTTGGCTTAGATATCTTTATAGTCTCTGCCACCACCTCCCATCTCATCCCAACATCAACAAAAGTTCACATATAGGTCCTCAATAAATGTGTGCTACATTTCCTAACTATTTAGTCAGGGGCACTGACCTCTTTTCCCTTAGATTGTCAAATTAAAAATGACAACAGTCAACACAACATTAGCCATCCGATGTGAATGAATCAAAGTCATACATGTTTTTTTGTCAGATTGGCAAAAAAATATAATTTTTGGTGTGCCGCAGAATTTTAATAATTCGTTTATGTGTGCCATGAGATGATAAAAGGTTGAAAATCACTGCCCAAACCATATCCAAAACTGACATGAGGAAGAACATAGCAACAAAGGTTAGAGTGACACTGAGCAGTGGGTGTCCAGTTGGCACAGCTGCCCAGACTTACTTGCATCCAACTACCACATCTTGCCATTTCTGCCCAGGATGCGAACCTTGCAACTTCTGCTATTGCCCAAACCTGGATGCCTGGATCTCCACCTCGGCAGCCAAATGAATTTCTCCTCCAACCATAAGGCATGTCTCATGTTAATACAGTGATTGATGGAGTGCAGGTCATGCGCCAACAGCCAGTTACAAAAGTGGCTGGAAGTAAGTGCTGTTTTCTACCCAAGAGAGGGAGTGGGCACATGAGGAAGACAATTCCCTAT
>NW_006289416.1:5974899-5991040 GCF_000327345.1 Myotis davidii
TTCAAAAGGTGCTGGGCAGCCTCCACTGAAGGTAACGGGACTGTCTGCTCCCTAAGATTATAGGGCAGAGGACCAGATAAAAATCTTAACTACAATAATTAGAATCAGCAATTATTTTTAAACACCATTAGTACCTGATATGGAGAAAGAATGAATTGGCAAGATTTCAGCCAGTTCACTTCAGCCCGCACTGGTATTATAAACGTACGAGGCATCACTGGAGAACTTCCTAAACTGCTTCGGCCTTGATAAGGGAAAACAGAGCTCGATTAAGCAATAATTGATAACAGCTGAAATGTTTAAGGAAGGAGCCGTACCTCGTTCTTAAATGTTTGAATTACTGTTCTTACATTAATTCCTGTACATTTCCTTCTATATTTTGATAGTGAGAGATAAGTAATCTACATCATTATTTTTAAAGTATATTCAAGTAGGAAAAGCAGAAGATATTAGTTAAAACTTCTATTTCTATTATTTATATTTCTTAAGTGACTCCTTTTTTCTCAACCAAATAACCACTAGGCAAAACAGACACATGCCTGGAATGAGAGTGGTTCCAAAGGACTGGCATTACTGGCTCTGACCTATTGGAGATGGCAAACACAAAGGCAGTCACATGCAGAAAAAAAGTTTGGAGTAAGATGCCAGAATAAGAAGAACCTAGTTCCATCTGACAATGAACTTTTCTCCCAAAATTACCTCAAATGGGTTAGTTCCTAACTGTCACAGACAGTCATGATTTTAACAAAAGAGAACTTTTATGAAAACCTGTACATCCAAATACCTTCAAGTAACTGAATAACTTCAAGTGATAAAGTCTCACAGGTCTACCTACTAAGACATATGCAATAATTAGCATTTCCCACTAAGTATTAGTCCTTAGATTCTTCACCTGCTTATGATCTATTCCCACACACAGAAAGGTGCATTAAATATACTAAAGTTTCTGGGGGGAAATTAATCTATATTTCAAACATTCCTGGTGTAGTGTTCCATAACATGAACTAGTTTGGTTCATAAAAATATTATCTAGCTGAATTTTCCTTCCTTTACATGGTTAAGGGTGCTATACATGTTTACCTTTAAAAAGATCTGTAATCTAATAAATACACTATTAAAAAAGGAAAAGCATGGAGTCCAAACTAGAAAATAAAAATCATAGGCAAGCACAGAGTAATGGTTAGCCTAAAATAAATCTTCCAGATCATCTAATCTAAGATTGACAAATACACAGGGGAAGGATAGGCACTTTAATTTCTATCCAAATCAGACATAACTAATCGATCTCAGCAATTTCCAGCTGAGCCCAGACATAAATAGTATTATAAGTATTAAGGTTTCTGGTAGCCTCTATCATTCACATGGAATGGGCATATGTAAAGAAACTATTGGCCATCTCTGTTATTCCAAATTCTTCAATTTACATATACATGGAGACTTAAAAAGCCTGCTGTGACCAATGTCTTGACCAATGTTGTCCAGCTGGAAAATGAAAGATTGGGCATTATAACCTTGATTATCTGTGCATGACTTGGATCAAACTTGTAGAATCAGGATACATAGCACTCAGCTGGTTGCAATCAAGTCCCTGAATTCCCAAGTTTAGTAATTATAATGCTCCTGAATGGGTTTCTATTATCAACTTTATCATTTCCATTATGAAAGTAGCAAAATAGAGAAAAAGAAGAATCTTAATTCTTATGATTGAGTATGTATGAGTTCATTTATGTTCATAAATATGGGATTTTTCCCTCTTTATTCATAATTTAAAGAAAAATGTTAAAGCTCTTACTCCACATGAAATTATGATTAGACTGTGGTTGTAATTTAAATGCAATGCCCTTAGACACAGAGAAAAAAATATGCAGAGACTGGGACAAAATAAATCTTTTGCATGAAATCCTCTTCGAAACAACAAAAAATTAACAGTATACCACAACGCCTGAAGTTTAAACAACTATTTACTTTCATATAAGTGGTTTTTTATTTAATAACTAGATGCCCCGTGCATGACATTTGTGCACAGGTATGGTCCCTAGGCCTGGCCGGCGATCAGGGCTGATCAGGGCCTTCCAGCTGCCGGCTGGGGCCTTCCTTCATTCCATGCCATCCCCTGGTGGTCAGCGCACATCATAGTGAGTGATCAAACTCCTGGTCTCCTGGTCGAATTCCCAAGGGGACAATTTGCATATTAGGCATAGATAGATGATAGATAGATAGATAGATAGATAGATAGATGTCTTGCCCTACCCATTAAGACAGCATGGTTATCTAGTTTAAGTTTGATATAGTATATCCATCATGAGTGAAAACAAAACACAGAAATCACATGCTTGAAAATAAAAGTCTCTAACAAGAGGAAAAAAAGACAGACCCACTCTTGGTTGATAATCACCTAAGGTCAGAGAAATCTAAATACTGATCCAAGTTGTTTTAGAAATTTTTCTCAAATGTAATTTTATTGTTTGCCTTTTAAAATGTTTTTATCAATATAACTCACACACATTTTTTTAAAAATCAAATTGTACTAAAAAAGCTTTTAACAACAAAAGTAGCAACTTCATTTCCTTCCTGCATGTACACACACAAACACTTTATATACCCTACAGGCAATTACTTTTCAAATTTTTAAGCTGTTTATTCTGTGTGTTTTTTTATTTCTGTATATCAAAATAATATGCTTATACATACATCTCTTGATTTATCCCCTTAGAGATGATCTGTTATGTTAGACAAAAATTTGACCTCTCTCACATAACTTTTTCTTTCCCTCTCCGCTCTCCAAATTTTGGGTTAAATCTATAATCAGTGTTTTCATTCTTATGACTAATGAAATACTGTTTACTGTATATATTGCTGGGTCTCCCAGCAAAGCAGTGTTTGATGATTTAATTTTGTTTCTTGTAAAACTTTTTCTTTTTCTTGGAGTCACTAATTGCCTCATCTTCTCATTTATTTAGTTTTCTTGGACTTTCCAGACAAATTTTCCAACACATCCTATTAGCTTTGGAAAACACTTCTCAATACAATTTTCCACAAAGAAGTTGCTCTGTCAGTTTCCTTTTGTGTTTCCTGGAGACATCCCTCCTCCGCCCGCTCCCGGGCTGCTCACTGCGTCTTCTGCACAGCGATTGTCCTGGTACTTCCCTTTGCAGTTCTGCAGCAGTGGACCTCCACTTTCCAGGGTTCTTTTCTTCCTCTTTCTTGAAATACTCCCTTATTTTAGTGTAGCACATTCTTCACTGAAAAAGGGTGCATAGATGATAACTTTTTCTGAGACCTTATGTATCTGAAAATACCTTTATTCTATCCTCACACTTGATTGGTAGTTTCACTGGGTATCAAATTTAAATGAAAAAGTTAATTTTTACTGATAACATTGAAGTCATTGCTTATTGTTGTCCAATTTCCAGTGGCACAATTGGAAAGTTTTTTATTCCTGAATTTTTGTAAATGTCCCTTTTCTCTATCTGTAGACATTTTTAGAGGAGCCCTTTAATCCCCTGTGTGCTGCAGTTCCATGACGACGTGCCACAGTGTGAGTCTTCTTTTAATTCATTGGTTTAGCACTTGCAAGGCTCCTGTCAGTCAGTTACTGAAAAATTTGTTTATAGAGATAATCCGCTCCTCTCTTCTCTGTTTTTTCTTTCTGTCCCAAATGCTTATTAGTAAGATATTAGATTGATTCTTTAATTTTTTTTATCTTTTCTCTATTATTTTTCATCTCTCTGCATTTTGTCTACTTTCTGGATGAGTTCCTTCACTTTATTTCTAGGCCTTTAAACTGAATATTTTATTCCTATAATATTTCTCATTTGCAGGAACTCTTACTGTTTTTATACTATCTTTGTTTTGTGGACACAATGATCTGAGAATACTGATTCTAGTTTACTTTTATTAAGTTTCCTTCTCCTTTTGGAATGTCTCTGTTCCCTCCAAGCTTCTTCTTCCTTTTACTTCTTTTGGACTCTGCCTTTCATATTGCAGGCTCTCCTCAAATATCGGATGTTCCTGGTGCCCAGTTCTGTTTAAGAACAAAGCACTAAAGGCCTGATCAGGAGCTCTGTGGGAAGCGGATCCTTAGTGACTGGGTGGCACCTGCATTTCTGCCAGGTAATCCCATAGGCCTAATCTTCAGGTTCTTCCCCCAAGTGGGTTCCAAGTACCCGGAAAAGGATCGTCATCCCATCTCTTACCTGTGGGTTGAAGCCAGGCTGCATTCTGAGCTTGGGTGGCAGAGAGGATTGGGTGAACATTTTCACTTCATCCCCTAGTTTTTCCTTTCTCTCAGACCATCTGTATCTGCCCAGTGCCAGACAAATTCAAATTCAGCGCCTTTCTCACTCAGTCTTTTCAGAACCTAAATCTCCTGTCTTGTGTTTGGAGGGTGGACATAGGGTGGGGAGCATTCATCATTCTGCATCAAATGGTAGAAGGAATTCTGGGTTCTACAGATCATTATGTAGAATTTTAAGGGAGCCCCTTATTTTTAGCGCCCCATCCCCAACCTTTAGAAGAACCTGCTCTATTCTAGTACCTTTCCTAGGTAATGGGGTCACCTTGCCTCTCAGTGTGGTCCTCTTCGGACACTGATTTGCATCCCCTCTTCTCTCTCCTTTATTCTATGGCCCAGAATGACAGAGATAACACTTGAGCTCTTCTCATAGTTGGAAGGTGCTAATTCAGCAAAGAAAGAATGAAAGACTTGTTACTAGGCCGACTTGAAAGAGGAATCTTGAGCACTTCCTGGTGCTGGCCTCAGGACTGCTCAGGGGCAAGTACTTGAGGATCCTGTATTAGTCTGCTGTAACAAACTAGCACAGACTGGGTGCTGAAACAAAAGAAGTGTGTTGTTTCACAGTTCTGGAGCTAGGAGGCCGGAATCAAAGTGCCCGCAGGGTTGGTTCCTTCTCAGGGCTGTGAGGAAGAAACTATTCATGCCTTTCTCCTAGCTTCTGGTAATTTTCTGGTAATCTTTGGTGTTCCTTAGCTTCACATGACATGCTCCCTTATGTGCAACTGTGTCCAAATGTCCCCTTTTTATGTGGACACTAATCATATTGGATTAGGGCCCATCCTACTCCAGTATAATCTCATCTTAACTGATTACATCTGCAACAACCCTAATTCCAACTAAGGTCACATTCTGCGGTACGGTAGACTTTAACAGGAAATTTTGGAGGATGCAATTCAACCCAAATACATACCATCAATGATATCTTGTGATTCATTTGATCCAACATCTCACTTTGTTCAGGACAATCTCAGCTTACACATGTCATCCCTGCCCCCTTCCACTCTCAATAGTGTCCAACTGAACAATCAATTGTGTGGTCACCCTACGTATGGTCCTTTCCACTTGCATGGAATTATCAAAATAAAGGCTTTTACTGTCATTCCAGCAGATCTGGACACAAATCTGGGGAATGGTATTTCAATGTTTTTCTATTTTTATTTTGTGGAGATGATAGAGATATCATTTTTATAAAATTTTATATAAAATATAAGATTACAGCCTGACCGACATGGCTCAGCGGTTGCGCTTCGACTTATGAACTAGGAAGTCACAGTTCAATTCCCAGTCAGAGCACATGCCCGGGTTGCGGGCTTGATCCCCAGCAGGATATGTATAAAATAAGCCATACGTATTGTTTTAAAACATGCAAAGCTTATTGTGATAGAGTAGCAAGGTGTACAAGAAAAATTCTGTCTTTTAAAAAACAAACATTTCATTAAGAAAAGAAACAGAACAGAGTTTTAAGTTGCTAACAATAACAAACAAACTTCCAGCAGCTCAAGAAAGTTGGAAACTCAGAACTGCCAGGGTTCACAAAGGCTCTGAATTTGACCAAATCAGCTGCTTTGAACCCATTTTTGTTATGGGATTGCGGACAGCTCAGTTCTTTCCATGGCAACCAACTGTGCTGTCATAAACACTACACGATGGTCTCTAAATGATCCAGCAGTTGCTGGACTATGACGGAGATAAGATCCTATTAAAAATACAAACGTTGGAACTAACATACCAGAATATGAAGCTGCATGGACAAGGGATTTGCATTATATATAAATAGTCTTCATATTTGACCTCAGAAGGAAAAGGCCCTGTTTGGTGCAAACCAATATGAATTAATTCTGGTTTTCCTTAAATAGTTCTCACACAAATCACCAGCAATACTGGTAGAAAAGGTTGTAAGAGAGAAAAAAGCAAATATAGGCAGTTCCCAGTGAAGTGTGCCTTTTTCCAAAAACATTACTCCATGCCTAAGGATGTTCTTGGTTAAGAAATATTTCTCTCTTGAAAAGATAACTTGTATTCTTTTCTAATTATAAAATACATTTTTATTTTATAAAATTTAGAGGTACATAAAACATAGGCAACAAAAATCACCTACCACGTGAGAACTTTTAAACAACTAGATCATGCTGAACATAGTTTTATACCTTTATTTTTTTCACATATTACATCAGTTGCTTTATCCCATGAAAAATGCTTCACAAACATGACATTTAGTGAATGTCTAATAGTCTAACATGTGAATGAAGTATAAATTAGATATCATTTTTACATTGTGTGAGATATTTTTATAAACCTATCTTTTCAATATCATGAGTAATACGGTGATAAGCATATCCTATTTCAGGGGTCCTCAAACTACAGCCCGCGGGCCACATGCAAATACAAATATTGTATTTGTTCCCATTTTGTTTTTTTACTTCAAAATAAGATATGTGCAGTGTGCATAGGAATTTGTTCATAGTTTTTTTTTAAACTATAGACTGGCCTTCCAACAGTCTGAGGGACAATAAACTGGCCCCCTGTTTAAAAAGTTTGAGGACCCCTGTCCTATATAATAAAAGCCTAATATGCTAAGTATCTGGTCATCCAGTCGGCCATTCAACCAATCAAAGCATAATATGTTAATGATATGCTAAGTCCGCTCAACTGCTCACTATGATGTGCACTGACCACCAAGGGACAGACAGTCGACCAGTCAGCCAGTTGCTATGATGTTCACTGACCACCAGGGGGCAAACACTCCAACCGGTAGGTTAGCTTGCTGCTGGGGTCCGGCCGGTCAGGTTTGAGTGAGATGGGCTGGATACACCCTGGAGCCCTCCCACACTCGCTCCCCAGCTGGCCAAAATCCAGCATCCCTCCCCGGCCCCACACAGGAGCTGCCTCCTTGTGGTCAGTGCACGCGCACAGGGGGAGCACCGCTTAGCCAGAAGCCGGGCTCATGGCTGGCAAGCGCAGCGAGCACAGCGGTGGTGGCAGGAGCCTCTCCTGCCTCAGTTGCAGATGGGCAGTAAGGAGTGAGGGATCCCGGACTTCAAGAGCCCCAGACTGCGAGAGGGATGTCTGACTGCCGGCTTAGGCCCGATCCCCTCGGGACATCTCCCTAGGGGTCCCAGACTGGGAGAGGGAGCAGGCCGGGCTGAGGGTCCCCGCTCCCGCCCCCCCACCCCGTGCATGATTTTCGTGCACTGGGTCTCTAGTCATAAATAAATCTTTATTCATATTATATATTACTTCTAATGCATTGCTATAAATAAAATGATTAAAGGTTTTGAATATTTTTAAGGCTCTCCCACTTTCAACAAGCAGCCTTTTCAGAAGTTCTCTTTATTTTTGTTTACATTCCCAGATGCACCATATATAAAATTTTCACAATATAAAGTTCTTTGGAACTTTTACTGGGACAACATTAAAACCATAAATGCAAAGGGAAGAATTGCCATTTTTATAATTTTCAGAAACTTGATATGTATACCCACTTGTTCAAATATTGTACATATAGTATTTTGTAGTTTTTTAATATTATTTCCATACATTCTGTGTATTTTAAATTTTTGTTATATTATAAATAAAATCTTCTTATCACTGTATTTTTAACCAGAGATTGCTGAGCTAGAAAATATAGTTACTAATTTTAGAAATATTTATCTCTCTAACCAATTTATTTAATGTGTTTTTTCCCATAGTGTTATTTTCTTTACAGAACTATCTTCTACATTTGTTCTATTGATTCTTTGAATTGAACAGTTCCTAATCCTAGCATCATTCCTACATACCTTCTTCTTTTCTAAGATGTTATTTATCTATTGATGTTATATATCTAAGACATTATAATATATATTGAACTGATGATTAACTCACTTATTTTCATTAATAATTATGATTTTTTTTCCTTAGTAGAGTTTTGGTTTAATCCCAAAGGTTTGATATATAGTATTCTCATTATTAAAAATTAATTTTCTAAAAAGTCTGTTGACTTTATTATTGATGCATATGTTTAGAAAATTTTTTAAATATTTACAAGGTCTGAAGGAATAACTAAACTTTGTCAATATTTGTTTATTATGTTATAGTCATAGACACGATCAGTTCAATTTTATATTTTAGTTGTTAAGATTTTTCTTTGTGGGACAAGTGTATAATAATTTTAATAATTGTTTCATGGAAACTTTAGAAAGTATCTTACCTATATAGTATAAAGTTGAATATAGATAAAATTCAACCTTACACTATAATTCAAATATTTTGTTCTTGTTTTCTTTATATGACCTGAGCAAGACTTAGAATTATCCCATGACAATTATGTTCCTGGTTATTTTTCTTCTGCCAAGAACAATTCTTTATATATACACAAAACTCACCTAAAAGATGATTATTATATTTTATCATGGAATTTTATTTATTAATAACTCTCATTTAATGTCTTTATATTTCCTTAAAATAGATATTGTCATCATATTGCCTTTTAAAAAATCTGTTTTATTTTTAAGTAAAAAATATTTTGATTTATGAAAAACTTAAGAAACTTGGAGTTATAATTTTTATGATTACTTGTGGTTTAATGGTTTGTTTAAATTATATATCCTGATTCCTATCTAGGTTGAAAGGAGAATTTTTTAAAGCCATTCCTTTAAGGAGGGCACATAGATGATAGATTTCTGAGTTTTAAATACCTGATTGTGTTTTCCTGCAGTCATCACAGAAAAAGAACATAGTAATATGCAAATTTCTTAGATCATGTCACTTCCCCTCAAACTTCAGTAGAGATTGTTCCATTATCTTTGGGCTTTTTAGTTATACATTAAAATCCCAGGGCCAGTACCATTGTTATACCTGGGGTGGTAGGGCCTGTGCCCCCAGACTCTACCCGCCAGGGGCCCAACACTTTGGAACTCCTTTCTGGAAATTTTCTGTCTCCCTCTGGTACCAGAACCATTAGGGAGAGGTACCTGTGTTGTCCAGGCAGGGTCCTCTAAATCCTGACTGCAACCCTCATGGGCCCCAGTCCTAGCTCTTCCTTTTGAGACTTCTAGTTGATTCTGAGTAATTAAAATTTGCAGGTGGAAAGCTTGACCAATTTTTACAAAGTGATCATACCAGTTTAGTATATATAATTTCACCAGCATTTTGGAAGTCTCCCGCAGCCCCCTCCCACAGGCAACCTATTGGTGGGAATAACGACTGGGAGGGGGCCTGAGGGAGAAGATTTCTCTCATCATAGATTAGTTTTGTCTGCTTTAAACTTAAATAAGTACTCCACTATGACTGTTTTTTTTCACTCAGTTATATCTGTGAATCTATTCATATTACAGTGCGTAGCTGTAGTTCATTTTCTTTTCATTATTTATCAAGTACCATGGCGTGACTATTCCGCAATGTTTCCATTCTACCATGGATGGACCTGTGAGTTGTTCTAGCTTATAAATAGTGTGGCACTGAGCATTCTGGTATGTGTGTACAGACCTGTTGCTGTAGCATATAGTGCACTGAGAATGGAATTGCTAGATCACTGGGTACGCATGAGCAGACACTGTCAAACAACTTTCCAAAGAGGTTGTACTAGTGAACATTTCCACTATCAGTACATGAGAGCTCCTGTTGCTTGACATCCTCACCAAACTTGAATAGTGTCAGTTGTTTATTTCTAAGTCAGCCATTTAGGTGCGTGGGTATTGGTTTCTCACAGTGGTTCTAATTTGCATTTCACGGATGACTAATGATATTGACCACTTTTTATGTTTTATTAGCCTGAATATCTTCTGTTGGGAAATGCCTATTCCAAGATTTTACTCTTTGTAAAAATTGGATTGTTGGGTTGTCTGCCTTTTTCTTATTGACATGAAAAGTTCTTTAGATATTGTAAAAACAAGCCTTTGTTTGCTATATGTATCGCAAACAGATGCTTTTTCACATCTTTACTGGTGTTTTCTGATTTTAAAAGTTTGCAATTTTAATGAAATCCATTTTAAACAATCTTTTCTTTTATGATTAGTACTGTCTAGACATCTTTGCCTACCCCCAAGTCCTGTGTTTATTACTAGAAGTTTCATTACTTTAACTTTTACCTGTTGGTTTACAATTCACCTGGAATTGCTTGTGTGTGTGTGTGTGTGTGTGTGTGTGTGTGTGTGTGTGTGAATGAAATGAGGAGGAAATCAAGTTTAACTTGTTTACAGATACATATGCATTTGCTCTAGCAGAATTTATTGGAAAATAACTTTTTGTTTTGTTTTGTTTTGTTATCACCTTTAGACACATCCCCGCAGGTCCCTGCTCTAAGCCACATGCCTCAGGGGGCTTCATCCTTTGGAGTGCCTTCCTCCAATCTCCCTTAGGCCATGGGGCTGGCAGGACTATCCAGGAGCCCTGAGTCGAGATGGAGACCCGCATGGGCCCTGTCCCAGTTTTTCCCTTTGAGGTAAAGGATTCTCTCCCTCCACATAAGGAGATAATCACACGCCCTGAGCACCATGCGTGGGTCCTGGTTCCGGAAAGGGGAGCCTGGTGAGGACATAACTCCCAGGGTCTGGAAAGTGTATTTCATTTGCGAGACTGAGCCACCAGAATGATATTGACATGCTGATTTGTGGTGACACAGGACAAGTTCAGGACTCTAGGCTGTGGAGGGTCTATCACTTGGCCTTGAGCTACATGTGTGTGCCTTTGCATTAATTCTCACCCATGTGATTTGACTGTGGTGCGGCCTCTGGATATCATAATGCCACATGGTAGGGAGTCTCAGGGAGTGGCCTCAACTATCTTCTCTGGAGCTTTCAAGACCATTGCTCCTCACTGCAAATGGACCCTTCCAACTGCTGTAAGGTTCTCTCTTGCTTCTGATTAATGTGACAATGTCAGGCTCTCCCAAGCCACCTGGACGACAGGAAGACGTTCCTGGCATAGATGAGAGTATTCTTCCTCTGCCCGTGGGACTTTCACCCCACAGATAGAAGGACATAGGAGACAGGGGTACAATCAACAATGAAAGTGATCACATCCTAGGAACCCATCACCTGGGTTTCTAGTGCAAGTCCACGAGCCTCCTAACCAGTCTTTCTACTTCCACTCCTGACCACCTTCCACTTTTCTGACCTCAAATGACGCTCTCATAGCAACTAGAGTAGTACGTTATAAACATAAACTATGCAAAGTTACCCATAACCCTTAAAATTCTTCAGTGACTTCCTTTGACACTTTAAATAAAATCCGATTTGTAACTTGACTTCTCAGGGTCCTACCTTGTCTGGCCCATGCCCACCTCACTAACCTCACTTCATGCCATGTCCCCACCCAGCCCGTTGTGCTCATTACACAGGCTTTATTTCAAGGCCTTGAATATTCCAAGCTCTTTTGTGGCTCTGGGTCTTTGCTCATAATTTCCCTGTGTTTCGAATGCTCTTCTGGTGACATTTATGCAGAGCCCCTCATTCTTTGGAAATAGTTCTGAGTTCAGTTTAAAGGTCACCTTCTCAGAAAGGCCTCTTCAATCACCTAATCTTAGATTCCTCCTCTCCATTGCATTTATGCTTATCACAGCAATAGTTTGTCTCTCTTTGCAGTAATCATAATTTGTAATTATTGTTTGTTTACTTGTTTATTGTCTGTTTCCCTCAACTAAGTAACAACTCTACTAGGGCCAGGACTATGTTTCTCTTATTTTCTGCTGTGTCCCCAGAGCAAGACACATGGTGCTTGGTCAATATTTGCTGAGTGAATGGTGAAGGCCTTATGTGTGGGAACTGATAATATAAGGTGTGGAAAGGTAAAAAGCAAACTGATTTATCTGTCTTGCATCTAAATTCAAGCCCCAAATGAGTTGAAAAACAGTTTTAATGAATTAATCTAGTCCTACATAATAGGCATTTGAAAGTGCTTGCTGAACTGAAGCAACTCAACATAGATAAGAAAAAGGCATTAAAAATTAAGAACCTCTATTCCTTATTGAGCATGATACTTTCTTTTTTAGAAAAGTTTAATCATAATTTATGGTCCTAAAAGACTCAATATAAGGAAGAAGTTTATTAAATGTACTAGAGGCCCAATGCACAAATTAGAGAACCATTGGGGTCCCTCGGCCTCACCTGTGGGATCGGGCCAAAACTGGCTCTCTGACATCCCCCAAGAGGTCCCCACCGGTGCAAGATTGGGGCCAAGGAGGGACACGAGAGGTTGGCCAGCCAAGGAAGGACCACAGGAGGGCTCCAGGGCATGTCCAGCTCATCTCGCTCAGTCCTAATCTGCAGGACCCTAGCAGCAAGCTAACCTACCAGTCGGAGCATCTGTCCCCTGATGATCAGTGCATGTCATAGCAAGTGGTTGAGCAGCCTTAGCATATCGTTAGCATATTAAGTTTTGATTGCTTGAATGGCCGACCAGACAACCAGACACTTAGCATATTAGGCTTTTATTATATAGGATGATATATGGCTGATAAATATAAACATATATATAATATTTTGTTGTATTTTTTAGTCTTCCCTATGTAAAATGTATAAAATAAATAAATATATGTATACTTAAGTGTTATTTATAAATGGTATCTTATTACAAAATTAAGGTTATATTTTATGTAATATTCCCTAATGTACTTTTTCTAGTTCACATTATATTCTGAACATTTTCTTATGCCATTAAATGTTTTTAAAAATATGCTTTAAAAATTAAGGTCTAGTATTCTATCATAGTAATGCATCATAAATTATTTAACTAATGTTCCTTTTTGAGTTCTTTAGATTTATCCAATTATTCATGTTATACATATTACAACAATAAAAATTCATATATATAAACCTTCCTACACATCCCTGATTAGTTCTTTTGGATAAATTCTGAGAAGTGAAATGACTAGAACTAAAGCTATGAATTTTTCAAGATTTGGATATACTTTGCCAACTTGCTCTCCAGACATGCTGAGGTATGTTCCCACCAACAAACCATGAGATTTTTCATTCATTCTCACCCAACCAACACTGATTATTAAGTTCTGCCAATTCTATGGGAAAATATTCTAATTTACATTTCTTTGATTACAAGTAAAGTTGAAATATATATTTTAAGACATTAATTGGGATTTTTATATTTCCACTTTTGTGAACTATTTGCTCACATCTTTTGTCAATTTTTCTATTTGGGTGTACATCTTTTTTATGATTTGTACATTATATATGCTGTATATATAATATCTTTTAGTAATATATGTTTCAAATATTTATTTTCAGCTTATTCTTTGCTTTGTCAACATTAATTTATTTAGTGTATAAATTAAAATTGTTAAATTATCAAGTATTTTCCATTGTTTAGGCCTTTTTTTATTTGTGCTTAGTAAAGCCTTTTAAACTCCAATATCAATAAGAAAATCACCTATGTATTTCTACTTCTTTTTGATTTCTTCTTTTTTTAAATTTAGTATTATAATCCAGCTGAATATGTGTGATAGGGTGCAACTAGGGATATAATTTTGATTTGGTTTGTTTTTTCCCAGTTAACCAGTTTTCCCATAATCATTTTCACATACTAATATCATTCCCTTCACACAAATCTGGAAGGCTTATTTAAAAAAGATAGTGTTAAGATTTGTAAATACTAGAATCTATTTCAGAGCTTTTGAGGCTTATTAATTTTGCCCAATGTGACATTCTTCAAATTATATCTATATAATGGGTTTTGTTATGTGGGAGGGTACCTCCTTCTTACATATTTTTGAAAAATTTCTGACCTATTAATTATTTGGTTAAAGTGCAAAACAACTTGGTTCTCTATATCTTGTTTTACTCTACTTGTAAAATAGTGTGTAGGTGACATAGGTATTTTTTTGGTGGCAAAGTCAATTCTTTTGTACCACTAATTCCTTCTTCCTTGACCTAATTAACCTTAGAAAAGTTAACCTACTTTGGGCAAGGTATTTGACTTCTCTTGGCCTCAATTTCTTCATCTCTAAAAGAAAAAACTCTCCTTTGATTTTGAGTTTTAAAATACTTCACTAATGTCTCTTCTCAAAAATTCCTCAAAACCATCAAAGAATTAAAAAGTAGAATTTCAAATCCAGTCATTAACAAAACCAACAGACATCTGAAATCTAAAACCACAGAATAGAAGGAAGACCATCAAGAAGGATAAATATCATTAGGGTTGTGGGAGAAGGGATAGAAGTAGCTAAATTTCTTATTTTAAAAAATTAGCATCCCTTGTTTAAAACAAGAAATATACCCTAAGGTGTAAATCACAAATTTCTTTTTCCCCATCAGTAGGTATGGGCTCCGCCAGCTAGTAACAGGCAATTTCCTAGGCCTGACTTGGGTCTCAGGAGAAGGAGAAGCAGAGAAGATGAAATGAAACAAGCAATCACACTGACAGGCCATGTTTGCAGGAAGCAGCCTGTGAAGGAAGCAGGGAGAAGGAAGGGAACTGCCCTTCGAGTTGCCTTGCAGTGCTGATTTTTGTTGGATTGCAAGAAATAAAGACTGAAAAACCTCTAGGGAAACTCTCAGTTTATGTGCCATAATAAATGCTTCTCCGGAACATGACCTCCTTCCCAACAAATAGCTAGTCTAGGAGGAACTAAGTTCATTACCAGATGAGCAACAATGAAAACAAGTATAGGATTTCATTCTTTAAAAACTGAAGAACAAAATGACAGGTGAAGAAATTCACCAGAACAATGTTTCCAGAAAACTAGATGAAAATTCTGAGCAAACATTTCATCTTGAACTTACAAATTTGGTGAACAGAAAAATGCAAAACGCTAGTAAGCAATATAAGCCCCTAAAAAAATGAAGACATATATGATGTTCACAAGTTATATAATATGATAAGCTGTCATCTCTTGCCACATTAAGCTATTAATTTAATGCAAACTAAACTTCCACTTGGATATTTTTCAGAACTCAACAAACTTACTCACAAATGTATATGGAAGAATAAATGTCCAAGAACCCAAATAGCTAAGTAAAACATGGCGGGGGGGAAGAGCAAAGAGAGTGGACCCCTTATTGGTTACCAAGATACATTGCAAAGCTTTAGTAAAACACCAGTAAGGTTTGGTGCACAGATACATAGATCAATGGAATAGGAGATAGAGAATTCAATAATGGATCTATGTGTATGTGACAAATTGCAATTCTATAAAAAGGGAGATAAGTATTCATTAATGATATTGGAAAAATTGGCTTTTTTATGAAAAAAATATATATGTTGGATCACTACCTTACACCATAAACCAGGGTAGACTCTAGATGGATTCAAGACCTATAGAAGAAAATACAAGAGCCTATTTTGTTAAATAAGAATGAGTAAAATCTTTCTTCACAACCCTCCCCCCCCCAAAAAAAATAAAAGCTACTTATAACCTCATAATGTCATAATGAAGGAAGTACTAGTATAAATTCATTAAATAATTAATCTGTGAAATGTACACATACACACATTTCCCAGCTCTATCCACTGAAAAGACCTAAAAATGATAGCCAATTTAATAGCAATAAGCACTGCTAAAGTCCAGATGATAGGCTCTAAAAATAATGTCCCACTAAAAGTAACCAAGGCTTCTTGAACAAATGTCCATTTCCAAATCTGCACAAAATAAGCCAGGAATATCTTTTCACGGGTAAGTAAAGAACTATCAATGACTTTAATCATGTCTAAAGAACTCAGGAGCCCTAGACAGTTTGGCTCAGTGGATAGAGCATTGGCCTGTAGACTGAAGGGTCCCAGACTCAATTCCAGTCAAGGACATGTACTTCAAATGCAGGCTCAATCTCCAGTCCTGGCCAGGATGTGTGCAGAAAGCAACCAACCCCTGTGAGATGTTTCTCTCTGTGTGTGTCTCTCCCCCGCCCTTTTACT
>NW_006289416.1:5991132-6006740 GCF_000327345.1 Myotis davidii
AAAAAAAAAATCAATGGAAAAATATCCTCGGGTGAAGATTAACAAACAAACAAACAAAAAAGAACTCAGGGGCCTATTTCAATAGGATCTCATTGGTCAAAAATAAAGCAATTTGAGCATATTAGGATAATAACTTCAGCCTGGTTGATGTGGCTCAGTGGTTGAGCGTTGACTTATGAACCAGGAGGTCACTGTTCAATTCCTGGTCAGGGCTCATGGCCAGGTTGTGGGCTTGATCTCTCATCATTGATGTTTCTATCTTTCTCTCTCCATTTCCTGTCCTCTCTGAAATCAATAAAAAATATTTTTTAAAAGGATAATAACTTCAATGGACTAACACACATCAAATATGCTTAAAATCCATATATTCATGATAATACAAAACAAAACAGAACAAATATCACTGCTCACTGTGATAAATGTTAAGAAACAACTTGTTTTGAAAACTAATAAATAAAGGGAAAGAAGCAAGTATTTATCCTACCTTTCCCATGTGAATGCACCTCAAGTGATGCCCCTCAATGCATACAAATTCCTGATGAACAAAGTAGCTCTGGTTAGAAGTATCCCATCTAATAAAAGAAGAAAAATAATAAAATTAGAATATCACTATTTTTCAAGCCTGAATGAATCAACAGACCCAGGAAATAATTATCAATGATTTCTAATACCACAAAAAGAATAACAAGCATATAAAATTTAGTCTTTCCCCCCAAAAAAAATCAAATCTGAATTCAATCACATCTCCAGATTTCATTACCAATTTATAGAAAATACAGAGGAACAAAAGAATATGATAACCCCATAGGGAGCCAATCAGCAAAATCCAAAATATGGAACATCTACAGGATAAATGATCCAATTTCTTCAACAAATATTTTCAAGGTAAAAAAGAGCTAGAGGGTGGACCTATCAATTAAAAGAGACTTAGAGACATATAAAATAATTGTGATACATGGATTTAATTTGGATTCCAATCAAACAAATGAGCTGGAAGAAACTTAAAGACAATTAGGGAAATACATACATTGACTGGATCCCTAACAATATCAAAAATGATTGGTGAGTATTTTAAGATGTAAAAAGTTATATGGTTGTGTTGTTTTCAAGTTAATGTCTTTTAGAGATACTTATATATTTACAGAGGAAATTATATGAAGTCTTGGATTTGCTTCACAATAATCTGGGTGGGGAAGGAAGAGAGTTGGGATGGATGAAATGACATTGACTGTAGGTTGAAAATTATTGAAGCTGGGTGATGGATACAGAAAGTTTTATGATCCTATTTTCTCCCCTTTAGTTATGTTTAAACTTTTCTATATCAAATGTCTTAAAAAGTTATAATGAAAGAAAAGATTCTCTTTACCACAGGAACAAAAATATAAAACACCTAGAAAAATGGATAATAAGTATATGAAAATAAAACTTTCAAACAATACTGAAATACACAATAAAAGGCTTTAACAAATGGAAAAGTATACCATTGGGTGGTAGGTGTCATCATATATAATTTTCCTAAACCTTCTGCAAAATGTAGTCTAATAATAAAATGCAAACCTAATAAAAACACAGAGGTGTTTTTTACACCAAATAAGTATGAAAAAAATAAGTATACAAGACAAGCCAGAAAATCAGGGAAAAGGAATAATAATAATAATAATAGTGGACAAAGTCTAATACATATTCAAGTCTTATGAGACTAGTGAAGAATATATAGATCAGTGCAGAATAGTATACATACTATGCAGCCATTTAGTTAAAAGGAGAGAAAAAGAATACCAGAAACAGGTAAATGAATTTTTACAAGACTTTTGAATTCCACATGTACTCATGCATTAATATATCCAGAGTGGAAGGAAAAATGTTCAAAGGTGGCTTTTAACTAGATTGAAGGATTTATTTTTAAACTGACCACACATTTAGTGAGAAATTTAGTTGGTATGACATCACAGTGGTGCAGATTTTGAATCTCTGTGGGAGAAATGGGGGAGGATGGGAGAATCAAAAAAGATGACATCAAGTAACTGTGGGAGGGGAGGAAGTGGTTTCTCTCTTATTCTTCCTAAGGAGCCTGTAAAAAGAAAAGTAGGCAATTTAATACATTAGAAAGAAATGAGTATAGATGAAGCATAGAGCCTGAGGTAGCAGGAATTCTATCTACCTGCTATTTCTTTCCCTTTGTGGAGGGCTGAGGCATGATTTCCATGTTCAAGAATTTCTAGTCTAGAAGGTATCCATGCAAAACAAATACCATAGCTTATGGAACAACATAGCCTTTGCAAGGAAGGGATGTGTCTGGTCAAGTTGTCAGAAACACCAAAAGTCTCTCAGCGTGTGCCCCTTTGCTGTTCTGGAAGCTGTCAGTTCTTTGAAGCGAACTGTATTGTTTTGGGCAACACACCAAAGAGTGGTGTAAACCTCAAAGCCTGACAACTTGGATCCCAGTTCTAGCTTTCTCTCAGAACACATTGCTTTGTCCTATTGGAACAACTATTAGAGGATACAGAGGAAGAAACTTTTATGGACTGCATTTGGGTATTCAAGAAAACCCAGATGGAGGAAGAGCTAACTAGATATCTGAAATGATTTGATTATAATAATTCCTTAATATTTTAAAAATATTTTTTATTGATTTCAGAGAAGAAGGGAAAAAGAGAGAGAGAAACATCAATGAGAGAGAATCATTGATCAGCTGCCTCCTGCACGCCCCCTACTGGAGATCGAGCCCACAACCCAGGCATGTGCCTGACCGGGAATCAAACCATGACTTCCTGGTTCATAGGTTGATGCTCAACCACTGAACCACCCCAGCCGGGTCCTTAATATTTTTTATGATTCTATGTCATAAATACCTAGAATTAGATCCTTCAGGTCTGAAGTGCAAAGAGTTCTGGGCAAAACAAATTTCATGAAGTCCGCTGATGTTTTCAACTGCGTCTCAACTACACTAGGATGCTGTGTTTTTAAGTTCCTCCTCTGTTCTTGGCACTGATGTTAGGGAGGTTGTAAAGAAGGCCAAAACAAATCCCTACTCACAAAGAACATATGAGTTAGTAAAATATGGATAACCCAGTAGCATTACAAGATAATATAAAATAAGAGCGCGTGAATGGTGTAAATAAGTAGATTACCACAGTATGTAAACTTGTGCGTCATTTGGACCATTGATTAGAAAAGAGAAACATGACTCATTATCTGATTTCATGTGAAATTCTATCTTGAACCCATGGAAGCTGGGGACAGAGGGTCATTTTTTTACAGTTTTTTCTAATGCCTTTGATGTTGGAACCAAGATATATTATAGAAAATAGCTTTCCATAGCTCCTCCAGAAAAAATTCTCTTTTTTTTAAATCCTCACCCAAGGATATTTTTCCATTGATTTTTTTAGAAAGAGTGGAGGAGAGAGGGAAAGACAGAGAGAAATATCGACATGAGAGAAACACATCAATTGGTTGCCTCCTGACCAGGGCCCAGGCTGGTGAGGAGCCTGCAACTGAGGTATGTACCCTTGACCGGAATTAAACCCGAGACCCTTCCGTTCACAGGCCTATCCACCGAGCCAAACGGGGTAGGGCTGGAAATCTTCTGAATAATACTCTCTCCTCTTGGGTACTCTACTCCTCTCCCTCTGCCCCCTTTGTAAGTGCTTCAGCTTCCTGGAATTTTTATCCCTTTCTCCTCAATTCACATAGATTTCTGAATTCTATGAGTTCTTGCTTCCTGCACCTAGACTGGAAATTACTTCTAGACAGAAAACTTTAATGATGGCATGACTTACATCAATTGCTTCCCTTTCCTCAGTGATTACAATCTTGTGCCACCTGTTGTATAATACCTGAAAATAGTTGTTTCTTATATTGTACCCATTTTTCTTATTGCTACAGGCCAAGGCCAAGGAGTCCAGACCCTATTTATTCATCATGGCTAGGAACATAAATCTCTTCTCTCCACTTCTGATATCTGACATCCATTCTTTTTTTTTGGTATTTTTTTCATTAGAGTTTACATTTAATATTATTTTGTATTAGTTTCAGGTATACATGGTGATTAGACAATCATATGCTTTACAAGGTGTCTCCCTGTCTTCCCTCAATATTTCCAATACCTGACATCTATTCTTCACAAGTAGCCAGAGTGATTTTCTCAACACAAATCTGATCAAATCAACCACAAACTTGTAGGGCCTAGTCCCATCCACACCTGCCCTTCCTTCATTTTTAAAAATATATTTTCATTGACTTCAGAGAGGAAAGGAGGAGAGAGAGATAGAAACATCATGATGAAAGAGTATCATTGATCAGTTGCTTCCTGCACACTGGGGTGAAGCCAGCAACCTGGGCATGTGCCCCAACCAGGAATCAAACCGCTACCGGTTCATAAGTCCATGCTCAACCACTGAGCCATGCTGGCCAGGCCCTTCATTCATTTTTCACCACTTCCCAATTTCTGCTGTATGCTCCAACATTATTAAATTGCTTCCAGTGTTCTTCAAATATACTGTGGTCTCAGACCATTGCAAATATTCTTCTCTTGACTTAGGATATTTGTTCTTTACCCCACATATCCACTTCCCCTGGCTAATATATACTTGTCCTTCATAACTAATTTACCTTCCTTTCTCATAGAGGTCTCCCACAAAAGTTAAAGTTGGTTTATACCAGCATAATGCTCTCATAATGCCTTGGATTTGCTTTACAATAACCCTCATCATCTATACTAATAAAAGGGTAATATGCTAATGAGACTGGGTTGACCGGACATCTTCTGAACATCTGACTTCCTGCTGGACAAAGCCACAGTGGCGGGGGCTGAAGCAGAGGCAATTAGGGACAATCAGGCTGGCAGGGGAGCAGTTAGGGGGCAGCCAGGCCAGCAGGTGAGCAGTTAGGGGGTGATCAGGCCAGCAAGCAGAGGCAATTAGGGGTGATCAAGTGGTTAGGAGCCAGCGGTCCCGGATTGCGAGAGGGATGTCTGACTGCTGGTTTAGGCCCCATCCCACAGGGGTCCTTGATTGGAGAGGGTGCAGGCCAGACTGACGGAGACCCCCTGCCCCCATGCATGAATTTCATGCACTGGGCCTCTAGTTTTATTATAATTACTTGTTTACTATCTTATCCATTGTTAAGTCAAATGGAAGGTTCAGCATTTCTCTCACTAAATCTGCTAAATCTTCAGTGCTTTGTACAGCAGCTAGCAGAGCAGATCTCAAAAAATATGTGATGAATAAACTGATAAAAACATAAGGTAATTAGCCAAATACTGATAGTGGGGGGAAGTGAAGCAGGGGGAGGGGGGAACAAGCAAACAAAACCTAAGCTCAAAAAAAAGGAAGAATCTTAAAGGACAGCACTTTTCCATTTTGTTGACTCTGTGGGTCAAATTTTCCACATGTCATTCAGTTTCTCACTTTGTTTTGCTGTGTCGACAGAGGCACTAAGATGAGAATGGTGCATTCAATACTTCTCCCTCTTTGCACCAAGAAAACTCCATAAATGCTTCTCCATGAGGGGGGTTTAGAAGCAATCCTGATGAACAAAGTTTCACAATAATTGAGTGCAGTATCTGATGATTCTGTCACTTGTCTTGGGTAATTCCATGAGAGAGAGAGATCCATTATGCCTTAACCTGCTTTTTGTCACCACTGTTGTTTTAGTGTCAAAGTAAAAGAATGTCCACAGACTTGATATGATATTTGTCATCCTAATCAAGTCATGTGAACAAACAAAATTAGATTGTGGCAATCAAAGATCTGGGAAGGAATGTTTAGAAAAATTGAAAGATTACACGTTTTATACAAGGAAACACTTTAATTCAAAAGTTGTGAATCCATTGCCTAAAATGTAAAAGTGACCTGCTTATTTGTCATCATTGTAGTGAAGTATTTTACATTTATCACTTTATCAAAAAAATAAACTAACATAAAACTTTTTCCCTTGAAGTGGTATGCTTTAGTGCCATATTTAGAATGCCCAACAAAAGGAGGTATTTCCAAACAAAGACTTACTTTCCTTATGAAACCTTCTGTGGGTGGCAAGAAAATCATTTATTCACCAAAGACTCAATGGCATCATAAAATACTAGAAAGAGCTAAAAGTGTTCTTAGAGACCATTTAGTCCAATTTCCTATTTTAGAATCACAAAGTGGTTTGTCGACAGCATCCACTGTTTCCTTGAATATTATTATTTCTCCCTCTGCTATTTGACCTCTGGCCCATTCATGCTTTTCTTTCTTTCTCATTCCATCAGCCTGTGTCTCACTCACCCCCATCTGTAGCCTGGACTCCCTACAGTAGGCATTTCAGCATGACTCCAACTAGCAAGCTAGCTCACCTTACTCTCCAGACATGCCCTATCCAACATTCCAACCCCACCAGCTCAGAGCCAGCCTTGTGTCCTCAAAGTCCTCTTGGGCACTTCTCTGGAAATCATTTCTTTAATCCATTAATGGTCTCCTACTCCCCAAATTTGACCATCTTCTTTCAACCCTCATCCATCTTCATCTCTGTAGCTATTACCATTCTTCCTGCTTTAAAACATTGGTTCTCAGCCTTGACTGCATATTGCCATCACCTGGAGAACTTTCAAAACTAATACTTTGGGAGTCCTACCCCCAGAGATTCTGATTCAATGTATGGGGTACAGCCAACTCCCCCAGATAATGTATGAGAGCGAAGTTTAAGAAGAACTGGTTTAAAACCACTGCTTGCCATTTTCCTGAGATACAGTACTATTCTATATTTCTTCCTCCCTCTCAATCACATCTTAGGATCTGTCACTTGCTACTTTTGCCATCACTCCAATGGTTTTATCTATCACCACCACCAACATGACTCTTGGGTCTAAACCAAACACTTGACATCTAAGTTCCCCAAACATACCTCTCTCGACTTTCACATTTGGGTTAAAAGTCCGTTCATTCTCATAATCACTCAGACTCAAGGCTGTACATGTGGAAAAGCCTGGACACCAGAGCTTTGTTCCTCTCTCTCCTGCTTCTGCCTTGTCGAGCCAGGGCCAGACTGTTCCCTCTCTGCTCCTTGGATGTCTCTCGTGCACGGCTTCCTATTTCCATTTCCACTCTCCAGGCTTCATGGTCTTTCACGGTTTCCATAATGGCCTCGAAAATGTTACACACGTTAACCATGGAGCCAATTCCTCACTCCACCTCCATGGCATCTACTAACATCCCACTGAAGTAGCATTCTCAGGGATCCACCATGGGAAGGTTGTAGTGAATTATTTTACAAATTATATCCTCCCACACACGTGCCCAGCCCACATGACAGCGTCTGGTACATTTATTTTCTTCATAGCACTTGTCACCTTCTAATTTTACATCACGTGTTGATTTATTATTGTTTATTGTTAACGATCTGTCCTCTACTATTAGAGTATAAACTAGATGAGGGCAGATGATTTTGTCTCTTTTGTTCTTTGATTCTAGTCTCAAGAGCCTAGGAGAGTGCCTGGCACTCAATCCATATTGCTGAATGAGTTGGTAAATTTCAACCATAGTCAGCAATGGTTAAGCCCTACTAGGAGCTCCCTGGCAGAACTCCCTCATGCCCTTCTCCCTGGAGACAAGTCTTGGCTTCAGGAGGTGGGGGAGCAAAGAGAAGGTGGGAAGAAGAGAAGAGGGAGGGGAGGACAGGGGAGGAGGTGGGGAACAGTCATCAGAGGAGACTGTCCGGTATTGATTGTTGCAGGTCTTCCTGTGGTTGTTCCCTGTCCGAATGTGTTTATAAGATGTGGAAATCCCCTGCCCAGTCACTGTTCAGCCCTGCCACAAACTGCACAGTTATAAAGGACACGGGCTGACCTACTGGCGGAGGAGGGCTCCGCAGGCACAGCGCCTTCTTCGGAGCCTCCCGGCACCAAGGACGCGGCAAGCAATCTTTCTTCTCTGAGATTAAGCTGGCCTGCAGCCACAGTAAACACCCAATCTCCCTTACAGGGAGGAAAGATTAAATATCTGATTAAAATTTTTGGCTGCTAATTTATTGAACTTGGATGGATGAACCGTGTGGGAGTCACGTGACTTTCCTTGTGTGTCTGCTGTTGTTTTTCCACCCAGAGAGGTCACGGGCTCCGAGGGGCGTTGGGGGCTGGTGGGCCGAGGAGCGCTCTCTCCGCCCAGCTTTGAAAACTCGGGGGCAGTTCTTTCCCAGTGAGGCCGGGAATGTCCGCATCCACGGTGGCAGTTTCTGTTCCAACCTCTCACTCTCTGTTCTTGTTGCTTTCTGCAGATTTGGTGCATTTCAGCCCTCCCCCGCCTATTGTTCCGAGCCGCCCAGTGAAATGATGTCATGGGCAGTTTAAAAGTATACAGGAAGTCTTCAACGCTGAATGACTTCAATACACTTTATTCCGTGGACTCTTGCTGCTCCTGTCTATGGAAACCACACCCTGCAGGCCTGGGGAGGCAGCCCCGGGATTAGAGCCTCTCTCCTCCTCCATTCTCTCCCCAGCCCACGTGGCCAGTCCGTCCACCCCTCACCTCCATCCCAGGGCCTTGGACCAAGGCCAGCACCAGGGGAGGGAAGGGAAGCTAAGAGAAAGGAAAGCCAGAGGAATCAGAGGTCAAAGGGAGTTTCCTCAGAAAAACAGGGACACAGGACTCTCAGGAGAACCAAAGGTCACCTTCACTGGCCTTTGGGTGATAGAGGCAGTCAGTCTGGCAGAGCTGCCGGTCATGGCCATGTCCCCAGACAGGACAACTGACAGAAACCAGAAGGGATTTGCCTCAGTTGCAAACTTCGGTGAGACTGCTGCACTGAGAGTGCTGCCCAGTGATTGTGAGTTGTCAAGCACGAGGCCGTTTGTAACAGGAAAATAATAGATATTCTTAGAGGGCTTGACAATTCACCCTATGAGTCCATTACAAAACCTTTGCGAGGTAGTAGCCCATTTTAACAATGGCTATCAAAAAGAAGGCAGAGCATTTTTTGACTTGCCTGTCGCACAGCTGTCAAGGATGGAAACCAGGACTCAAGTCCAAATCCCACGTACTTTTCAGCACTCCACTCTGTGCTCAAGCCAGGGTTCTGGCTTCCTTTCCTTGTTCTTATTCCTTATAGCAATTGCCCCAAACTAGTCTTTGTCTGGCTATCTAGTTTGTAGTATAGCTCCATCTTACACAATGACTAGAGCTTTCCTTTGTCCCTCCTCCCCCCCATACATGACCCAGAGCTTGTGGTTGGCCCTGGTGCCTATGTCAGTCTGGGTCTGCTCAGTGCTCCAAGGTCGGTCCTTGCTATTGGCCAGATATTGCCTCATCATAATGGGGACACTATTGCTTAGTTGTACTGGTATTGAAGTAAGAAAATGCACCCAGAACCAGGCACCTGATTTCACAAACACGTTTTCCACAAACACATAAGGCAGGAGGTCTTAATGTAAGGTTCATACACAGAAGTGAGGGGTCCATTGAAACAGGATAGGGGAAAATTACATCTTTGTTTTAATTACCTTTCATTGAAATTTAGCATTTCCTCCAATTATGGATGTAGACAACATACCGCGTTATTATTACAACATCTGCAACTTTATCACTAATAGAAATCACACGTTTTTTCAAATCACATTTCAATGTAGCACATTCCTCAAAATACAATTCTTGCTCATCACTACTTAGAATTAGGGTAATTATTAGGCCTGCTGCTAAATCTTGATATTTATTGCATTGTTACTAAAACATATCATTTAATGTCACAAATTTTTTGAAATATTTTGATCATGTAGGCCCCTACCTGATAGAAGGAGCCCAATCCCCTTTGAAGATTCATATCTCCACATGCCCCTAGTTATTTCTTGAAGCACCTACAGATATTTCAGACTACAGATATTCCATGTAATTGGCTTTCTTTGTAATCCTAAGTATATTATTTTACACGTTTAAAAAAATTTTTTCTGATAAGGATTCCATAAGCTTCACCAGACTGCCAAAGGGCTCCATGTATCAATTAAAAGTTAAGAGCCCAGATGGTATTTTGCTGGAGTTGGAGGACTGAGAAGGTATAAAAGGCTTGATAACCTGATAAACTGGGCCTTTCCACTACTTGCTGCTGGGCCTTCACTCTGGGAAGACAGAGTGTGGTGGAAAAGAAGCCAAGGCCATGTCCAGGAAGGAACTGGGGAGACTTGGGAAGCTGTGCTCACTGCACATCTCGCAGGGTTGCTCTCGAGGCTGATCCACACCTTCACACTCTACTCAAGAGCTATATATGCCCACGGAGCATGCAGCAGTGTTCCTTCTCACTAAAACTCACATAAGCACTCACCAGGGCTGCTTGGTAGCTACACAGCCGCACTACTCACCTCCAAGACTTTGCCCCTGGCTCTCTCTTTAACTGTAGAGAGAGCAGCAACAGGATGAGCTGCTCTGTGTACAGTTAACAAGCCTGATTCATGGTACATTTAAGTGGCAACTATGTGCCAGACGTTACACACAATACGAAAACCAACTTGAGTACCTCTCCATGGCCTTCAATTTGGGGAGTAGTCCAGTTAGCAAATGAGAGGGATCTGTGTTGTCAGCACTCAGGAGTGTGCACAGCCATTGGGGATTTTTGCCCAGTCCATCTGGCTAAGATAGTCTGAGCACACACAACATTAATGCCTATTCACTATATGCCAGCATTGCCATTCTAGATTTTCATTGCTCATGTAATTAGAGTAACTCCAGGTCTCCCCTGTGTAGGCAGACATAGTAACACTCATGCCCAACTCTCATGGACTCATGCCTCCCTTGCATAGAAGGAGCCCAATCCCTTTCCAAGATTCTTTTCTCTACCAACCCTAACTATTTCTTAAAGACCCTGGGGATGCTCCAGATATTCTTGTGAATGAGTCTAGGCTGACTCTTGACTACCATCCCTGTAGCCTGCTTCTAGGATCCAAGCCTCCCTCTATTGACTGTTTGCTTTGCTGCCTCATGCCATATGTCCATGAGCACTGCACACTCCTGCTGACCCCTGGCTCTCCGGACTTTGGATCAACTCTTGGGTACTGATCTCAATCCTCCAGGTACTTGGCTACTCAGCAGTTGGCTGCAAAATGAGAAGAGTACCCTTTCCCCTACTCCCACTCCCACTCCCACTCCCACTCCCACAAGCTCCCATTGCTAGAGGGCAGCCTGGCCTCAGAGACGCTGAACGGCCAGCTCATGGAGCAATACCTTCTCTTACACAGATAGTCCTTCCCACCCTAGGATGTGCAGAGCCCTCCAAAGCACCAGGGTAGAGACAGGTTCAAGAATAACCAAGCTGGCCATTTTTAGAATTGCACCTTCTCTCCAATTGCAGCTTAATTTGCCTCATTACTGAATCATATTTATCATGCTTGACAACCCTTTTCTTACACGGAATCCTCTCTTAGAAAGATTTGAAGGCATTCCCCTATAGTCTAACTTCTGCTGCCCTGCTCTGCCCTCCCCATTTTGTTCTCAAGACAAATCTGCAAACACAGGACCACTGTCCAAGACCCGGTTTGACTTCTAATAGAGGGGTCTCCTCAGCCCCTAGAAAATGCCTTTACAGTTGACTGGAGAGTGGAGGGGAAAGGACTATCCTAACTCCATGCCCTAGATCTGCCTACATTTAGTAGAACTGGTCTCCTTCTTTAGACACTCTTGAGGAAACCAAGTTGTATAAGGCAGTGAGAGGACCTCATGCTCTAGCTTTCTGGACTTCCAGTACAATCCTGGCATTACGGTGAGGTGGAAAGAACTCAGACTTTGGGATTAGATAAGTTCCACTCCAGCAGCAGTTTTGACATTTACTAACTGTGATACTTGAGTAAGATCTCTCTAAGCTTACTTTCTTTTTCTTTTTAATATGTTTTTATTGATTTTTAGGCAGAGAGAAAAGGAGAGGGAGAGGGAGAGGGAAACATCAATGATGAGAGAGACACATCACTTGATTGCCTCCTGCACACCCACTACTGGGGATCGAGCCCACAACCCAGGCATGTGCCCTGACCTGGAATTGAACCCGGGACTTCCTGGTTCATGGAATGATGTTCAATCCACTGAGTCATATTCACATTTAGGGTTGTTTTGAGGATTAAATGGAATGCCTAATATACAATACCTAGTACAATGCCTTGCATATAACTAGCAATTAATACATATTAATTCTTATTTTGAATATTACTTTTTAAGCTATGCTTAGGTATACTAGTTGGATGCAAAAAGCACTGAGAGAAGGTTTCTGGAATTGCATATCGAGCTTATTTATTTAAAAAAATATTTCTTTGCTATTCACTAAGCCCTAAAAAAAGAAAATAAACAATATGAAATTGTTTACATTATGAAATAACAGCAGATATATTACTGATTAATCTTCAAAGTAAAATCAAAATTATACTATTTGATAATAACAGATAGAAAAAAGAAAAAGGGAAAAGAGGCAGGAACAAGAATTTATAGTATTCATGTACCTTTATGTGCCAAGCAATATGCCAACATTTTTGCTGTATTCTCTGATGGTCACATTATAGTGAGGACATTGAGGCTCTTTAGATTACTGCTCTAGAATATAATAAACTAGAGACCCAGTGCATGAATTTGTTCACAGGTGGGAGTCCCTCGGCCTGGCCAGCGATCAGGGCCAATCAGGGCCGTCTCGCCCAGTCCTGATCAGGGCCAATGGGAAGGGACCACAGGAGGGCTCCAGGGCATGTCCAGCCCTCTCCCCCAGTCCTGATAGGCCGAACCCCAGCAGCAAGCTAACCTACCAGTTGGAGCATCTTCCCCCTGGTGGTCAGTGTGTGTCATAGCAACTGGTTGAGCAGTTGACCAAACGGTTAACTGATCAGTCGGACACTTAGCATATTATACTTTTATTATATAGGATACTATTCTTTCTTCTTTCACCTTCCTGTGTGTGTCTAAGACTCAGGCCTAACTATCCACTTCCTACAAAAAATCTAGTTCCATGCCCCATGGTTCTAATCCTCGCTGGTTTTATTCCAGATATGAAGTACCCTGGTTTACTTGGAGAGATGACCATAGACTGCTCTTCCTCGGGTTCCCTCTGAGACCAACAGAATCTCAAGCTGGTACTCAAGGAGAGAAGCACTGAGACTGTGCTCTGAAGGTATTCAGAGACCTGCTGTACTTGTCACTTTTCCTTTCCTTCCAGCAATTTCAAAGGCAGCATTCACTGTGACCTGCTTTGATTGGGATCCCCGGGAAATTCTGAACAATGTTCTACTTAAATCTAGTAAAACCCCACTTCTAACAGAGTACTGGGAAGAAAGGGTAGGCAGGGGGACTGATGGAAAGGGGGAAATCCCCATTCTGTGGCTCTATGTGATTTGATTCTGTGACCTTCAAAGTCTGAAAAAGAAAAGCAGGTTGATTCATAAACAACCAGAGACTAAAATACTTCTGATTTCCTTTTATTGTACTTCTGGGAACCAACCAATTATTTTAGAACTCTGGGTGATTAGAAGGGTGTTTTTTGTTGCTTGTTTGTTTTGTTTTTAAGCTGATTCAGGAACCATAGTGAGTTTTCTGGGCTATTTAATTTGACATTTTTGTCTAACTTTTGTCACCCAATCATAAAGGAATAGAAGAGTTTCATCTAGAAAGAAGGAAGCCAATCAGTGACCAAGGTTGCCAGGTCAAACACCAAGAACAAACACAAAGGGCTGAATTCCCACACATCACCCCTGGGCCCATTTCCAGGACAGAACCTGAATGGTGAGAGGCAGAAGGGTGGCTGGAGACTCCGCTCTGCTGCAGGACTTGTGTATATCTCAGGTGGCTGAAGTACTCCTTGTGCATCAATGGAAAGGATCACAATGTTGAGATAGTAAACAAAGCCTGTGTTACCCTTAAATAAATAGAGAAAAGAGCCAAGAGTTGATGTGGTCATAATACCTTACCCTTCTATAATACTCATCCTGTTCAAAGCATCTTCAGAAGCATTATATGTTTTGATTGATCCCTTATCATAACCCAAATAGGATTAGCCCCATTTCTCATAATTTTGTGGCTGAAAAGCTGCCTGCACTAATGTTCTTTTGAGAAAAAAATATAGGAAGTTTAAACACAATTCTGGAAAGACCTAGGACCACCCTTCCCACAAAAGAGAACTTTTCCACTATGTGCTTCAGGTTCAGAAAAACAGTCTCTGCCATCATCCTTCTAAAACATGTGCACACACACACTGGAGAGTTCTTGTCCTTACATATTTATTTTTACTCTAATGCTTTATACAAGTCAAACCTTGAAGGACACTCCACAAAATTTATGAAAAAATACTTTCTTCTCCTTTTTCATGTTCTATTAAATTTGAGAACCCAATTTAAAGCTAACAGGTAAAGTAATGGGAATAACATAGCCCCATATGCTTATAAAATTATCTCATCTTCCAAGAAAGTCAAAACTAAATTCCATCCTCTGGAATGATTCATGCTGGCCACTTAGATACCTGCTAACTATTACTATGATTTAGAAAAATAAAGGTTTTATTCTGTTTTTTAGGTGGTTTATTCTGTAACGTGCATGTGGTTGCAACATATTTTTAAAATGTTTGGACATCAATGTGACATAAATCTTAAATAATGACAACAGATGGCAACGAAAGTCTCCTTTATTAGTATTATATGGTAGATAGAAGTTTAGATTCTAGCTACAAAAATGAGGGTTTTCTACTAACTCACAGCAACTTTGTGATTTACTTTACTCATCTACAAAAGGTGGTAAGGTAGAACAGGGAGGCAGGCAAAAGACCAGAAATCTAGCCTTCCTGTGCCTATAACGTTAGGTGATACATTCAACCTCTGGGTAGTGTTCATGAAATGGGGAATAAAAACATTTTACCTATTTGAAAACAAGGAATTGTCTCTAGCCAGTTTGGCTCAGTGGATAGAGCATCAGCCTACAGACCAAAGGGTCCTGAGTTAGATTCCAGTCAAGGGCATGTACCTAGGTTGCAGGTTTCTCCCCGGCCCGGGTCCTGGTCGGGGCTCTTGCAGGAGGCAACCAATTGATGTCTTTCTCTCACATCGATGTTTCTCTGTCTTTCCCTCTCTCTTCCACTCTCTAAAAATCAATGGAAAAATATCCTCAGGTGAGGATTAACAAGAAAAAGAAAACAAGGAATTGGATCAATTTGCTTATGGTCCTTTTATTTCTTAAGATTTTTAAATTCAATTTATTGGGGTTACATTGGTTAATAAGATTATATAGGTTTCAAGTGTACAATTCTAGATTTATGGCCCTTTCATCAAAGCATTTAACTCTAAAACAATCTTGTAGATGAACTCAAACTGAAACCACAAGAATGTGTCTTAAACTTTTTTAAACAGCCAAACCTCTACATGGATTTTGTACGGATATTTGGGAGAGAGGTGAAGTAAATCACAGTCTTTCTGTCTAGCTCTCATAAACGTTTGCTCATCCTAATAAAGTACCCCAAGCACCCGCTATGGATGAGGCACAGGTGAAAGCTTGTTGCCTCCCGACTGATATATATATATATATATATATATATATGAAGAAAGACAAGACACTCAAAAATATTTGCACCCCTAGGTTCATTGCAGCTTTACTTATAATAGACAAGATATGGAAGCTACCCAAGTGCCCAAGCAGTGG
>NW_006289416.1:6006898-6008551 GCF_000327345.1 Myotis davidii
CTGGCTGTTGATCTTAGAGAAATTTCCACTTCTAAGGACATATTTTTAAAACTCCACCTTTGCTTTGATGTTTCCTAGGTTACCATAAACGGAACCTGCACAAACACTTTATTTGTACCTTCTTCATGTCTAAGATGAAAGTGCTAAACTATCTTAGATTCATAACCAGCCTGTTAGCTCCCGGAATAAACATTTGTTCCTCCCTCGCCCTTCTCTTCCACCATCCTCAATTCTGCCTTGCCTACAGAAGGGACATAAAAAATGTTGAACTGAATTGATCTAACTCTTTTATTCAGCTGATGCTTTCGCTTTTGCTAAATGTTTCTTATCTCTAGTTGGGAGCCAAAGCATTGATAAGATTTTAAAAACTAAAAATAATACTGAAAGTAGCAAGTGCTAGCCCAGAAGAGATTATGTCTACCTCAAATAAGAATAAATATCTACCTCAAATAAGAATAAATCCAGGCTGAGGGAACAATGCACCCCCCCCCCCCCCCCGCCGAGTGCACGAATTTCATGCACTGGGCCTCTAGTAATATCATAATAATTATGTACAGGGCCAGGTGGGTACTTGAAATATCGGGAAAATTGCTCTGTAAAGTACATGATTGTCTAACCACTATACTGTACATCTAAAACTAATACAGAATAATATTGAATGTAAACTGTAATTTTAAAAATATGAATATTAAAATATTAAAAATATTACATTGGAATACTGTGAAATGCTCTAATTATTTGTTTCCATCACTAGTCAGGGATCCCATCTGGAGTTCATCTGCAACTTCAAATTTGCATAAGAGAAGCTTCCATTGGAAAGTATCAATGTCGTTTTGCAAATTCAAAATATTCAGGTAAATTGTTTGTTCAGTTTTATTAGTATTTGTAATATTATTTTCCAAAGTCACGTTTAATAAGCTCGTTCTTAATAAAGCCTTGACTTGGAAATTTTTGAAGCACTTCTGACGTGGCAGGTGAAAGGAAATACCGGAAGGTGTAGTTATCCCTGAAAATAAGAGAAGTGATGCCGATGGAAGATCCGCAGCTTGTTCAGTATCTCCAGGGTGCCCACGAGGCTGGGTAGCTCAGTACTTGGGAAACTTCATATTGACTTCCAGGGTTCTAGGAGCTGGTTTATCCATGAAGGGATGCCTGCCCATCTGCTATAGCTTCTCTCTAATTTGATAGGGTCTCCATTAGCATTCTGATGCCTCAAAGAAAAAATGTTCTGCTTTTTACAGAATCCACTCTGAGCAAAATGCTGTGAGAAAGCCACAGGCTCCACATATAAAACACGAGAGCTCCCTCTACAGAGGGTACCAGCAAAAGTGCCCTCCAGCTGGTTGCCTCTGCTGGGACCCAGAATAAAGCCAACAAAACAAAAACCAAAACAAAACAAAACAAAAGGAAGCTCCGTTGTCTTCCTTCCATGGGCACATAATAGGGTGGGAATGAGAAGGTAGAACTACTCCGTTTGCCAAGCAGAGGAGAGGAGTGATGAAAGAGAAGTTATTCTGTAAGAGAAGGGAGTGCATGTGAGCAGATTATTGCTTGTGTTCTGTATAAAGTTTTCCTGTAATAACAATGACCAATTTAGTTTATTTCAAGCTATTCATATCCTTGTCTCTCTCTCTCTCTCTCTCTCTCTCCTCT
>NW_006289416.1:6008594-6016410 GCF_000327345.1 Myotis davidii
GCGGGGGGGCGGGAGATAGAGGGGGAGGAGGAGGAGGGAGAGGAGGAGGAGAAGGAGAGGAGAGGAGAGGAGGAGGGAGAAAATTATAAAACAATACAGCAGCAAGCCCAAGCCGGGCTCTCCAGCACCACTGCAGCGGCACGTCCCACCACATTCCTCTGAGTGTGACCGGCTGGCCAGATGAAGAGCTTCAAGGTCATCAAAGGAAGGAGAAATGAGGAGTTGCCTGAATCTGTGTTGATTGGTGCATTGCACAGAGCAAGGATGAAACGTAAAACTCAAAGGGAAAGGGCAAAGAAGATGAGGAATTATATTCCTGAGGAAACTGTGCAGCTTGAGAACTGTGAAATGTCATTGGCAGGTAGCCCATTACCTTTAAGAAAATGTGAAGTATGTGCCCTGCAGACAAAGGGGACCCACTGTAAACACGGCTCAATAACTCTTTCAAAGGAGAGAGAGGGTTTGTATTTACCTTTCAGAGACATTGGGTCACCCTGCTTTACACTAAAAGAAGGAAATGTCTCTAACACCTTAAAATCTTGAGTGCATACCACATACCACAGAACTTGAATATGGCTGATAATGGGCACAGCGGTCATTGAAAGGTAACCGACTAGGCAGAAGCATTCATATGGGTAATATGTTCTGATGACTTCCAAAGGTTAACTTATGTCCTCTTCCCAGAAGTCAGAGTGTATTCTCTGTTTAAAAGGTAAATATATTATTATAATCAGACTATTTTTTAACCTTCAAATAAAAAATGAAGAGTGGGTGAGAGCTTTCTACCCATCCCCCACACGCCTCCCCATCTATACAGAGAAAACCTGGAGTAATAACAGTATTTAAAGACTTAGTCAGGTTTTCCTAGAAAAATAACATTTGGGCATGCACTGTGACAGGATTCTGGAATATGTTTGAGATAGTGTAATCTTCTATAATATTCTTTATTGGAAGAGAGAGGAGGAGAAGGGGACCCACTGTAAACACGGCTCAATGACTCTAAAAAGTGAATGGATGACTGGTGAATAGATAAATAAAATCTGGTATATCCATACAGTTGAATGCTACTCAGCAATCTAAAAAGGAATAAAATACACACTACCACATGGATGGACTTAAAAAACACTATACTACGTGAGAGAAGTCAACACATGGAAAACCCACATATTGTATGATTCCATTTATATGAAATGTCCGGCAAAGGTAAGACTACGGAGACAGAAAGTAACATAGCATTTGCCTGGGGTTGGGGCTGGGAATGGAGATTGGCTGTAAATAGGAATGAGAGATGTTATTGGGGTGATGTGAATGTTCTAAAATTAGTGGTGGCGACAAATGCACAACTCAGTAATTTTACTAAAAATCATTGAATTATATACTTGAGGTGGGTGAATTTTATGGTATGTAAATTATACCTCAATAAAGGTGTGTGATTTTTTAAGTAAATGGATGATTTGGAAGAAGCAGCTGCCAATTTAATTTTGTAAGATTTTAAGAAAAAAAAGATTTTAAAAATGAAAATATATGCTTGCCCCTTTAAACTCTCTTGGGTAGGTCTGTACCTAATCTAACTAATAATAACACTTTCAATCTTACCTAAGTATTCCACAGGGTCCACCCCATGCTGGAGTTACTTGTGTATGTACCTGTCTCTCCTGCTATACTGTGAGATCTTAGAAGAGAGCCCCTTTTTGCGTTTATTTTCTACCATCCTCAGGGCTCTGCATAGTAGCTTGCACAGAGTAGACGCTTAATGAATATTTTTTATTTGAAATCTTTAAGAAAGGAAACGGAGCTCAACTGGGGCAAGAGAAAAGATGAATCATCCAAAGAAGTTAGATGTCAGGCAAACAGACATGTTTTCTCTAGAAAATCGACTTCCAAATAGAGGCCTATTAAAAAGAACATTTTTTTAGAGAGAATCCAAATCCTTAAAACAAGAAAATGAAGAAATGTCGGTAAAAATAAAATACCAGAAACAAAAATTTATCCATTATATATCACAATATTTATACCTCCATTATGGAAATGTTTTTCATATGACCACCACGAGAGAGAGAGAGAGACCAGAAACCACACGTAAGAGTAGAAGGCAGTGGTAAGCAGTCCTAAGGGGGGAGGGGGGTGTCTGGTGCAGGACAGTGTCCGCAGATGCTTGAGTAGAGGGACACATATTTAATTGACCAATATTTATCAATGAATAAAATACAGTCCTCATGCAAGGCCTTTTATTGCTAAGACAACTCAGCTGAGACATAACTCTTCTATGTCATAAAGGATATCTCTGGATTCAAAACCACCAACTAGAAGGGTCAACCAAGAGCTTCCCCTAGCCATGTGTTTGGTTTGGTCTCTTGGACAAAGCTTTATTAAGACCATGAGATTCAGGAGTTATTCCAAAGGGCAGAGTCTGTGCATTCACCCGTGTCAGCAGTGGTGCCTAAGACAAAGGTTCACACACAGAAATAACCAAGTAAACATGGGTCAGATTTAAATTTGAAAAAGAAAGAAAGGAAGGAAGGAGGAAAAGAAGGAAGGAAGAAAGGGGGGAGGGAGGGAAAAAGGGAGAAACAACAATCCTTGAAAACCATTAAAGAGGTAGAAAAATAGCATCAATTCAATTTTAGAATTGATTGACTTATGTGGGGAGCTGGGGAAGCTGAGATGACAACTATTGTCACATTTTTAAAAGAATTGTCATGAAGAAACATCGAATAATTATTCTACTCCTCCGAAGAGCAGAGAAACAAAGAAAATATACTTAAATTCGGGGGGGGGGGGGGGGGGGTGGAGGTGAAGGAAACCACACTCAATTAGGCATAAAGCAAGCTTGTTAGTAACTTAGCAGGTTCCTAAGAGCCAACATGCCATTCATCCCTGCAGAAGTCTGAGAAGGCGATTTTTTTTTATTTTTTTTAGTTAGAGTAAATATAGACCTGTCCAAGGCAAGAAGTTAGTTGAACCAGGAACCACTTCTGCTCCCTTCCTGATGTCTGATTTTATTCAATTTTCTAATGCTTATCTTGTAAATATGCTTGTAATAACCTGCCCTCTTGCTAGCACCTTCTTGTAAATGAGATGCCTATCTGGGCTTATCCCAGCTAAATAAACTGAATTCAATAAAACCCATCCTGGGTTATCCTCCAGGAGAGTTATTACTCCACTAACATGCTACTGTTGCTACTGTTACCTAATGCTTTAACTTCTCCTTTAGGCTTGAGTTATGCTACGTTGTTGTATATCTAAGATAAGAGGCTGTCTGGAGTCTGTTCAATGTTATCGCATAACACACAGTGACTTTTTTATTGAAGGCACTCCATGCAGGTTTTATTGAAACTAATTCAGAGACTGTGTGTGCACGTGCATACATATGTGTGCACATTCATATATACATATTTATTTAATAATATATGTATTTTTTTATTTTTTTTAATCCTCACCTGAGGATATTTTTCCATTGATTTTTAGAGAGAGTGGAAAAGAGAAATATCAACGCAAGAGAAACACATCGATTGGTTGCCTCCTGCACGAACCCTGACCAGGGCCCGGGCCAGGGAGGAGCCTGCAACCGAGGTACGTGCCCTTGACCAGAATTGAACCCAGGACCCTTCGGTCCGCAGGCCAACAGTCTATCCACTGAGCCAAACCAGCTCTAGCCAAACTGGCTAGGGCAATATATGTGTTTTTTAAAGATAAATGCTGAAATGAAAACAAAGTCACGATGCTAACTCTTCACAGTTAGCTGATAGTCTGCATTAATGTCAGGCCAGTGTGCCCTGGGTGGTGTTCGTGTAGTTTAAAGCTTAAAGTAAGGACACTAGTCTCTTAAATACACACAAGCACAATGGGAGCTTGCTGTCCCTCCTCACTGACCAACCCAGCCTCTGCTCAGTTTATGCCACTTCAGTTCCTTGAAGATGTAAGAATTCCTAACCATGCGGTCCCTAGGCTGCTAGGCCTTCACAAAGTTAAAGACCAGGTGTGCTGATGATGGAGTGACGATGTTTCCAAAAGCCAAATGAAAATGTTGCATTTCCTACAAAGGTTGCTATGAGCAACCATCTGCCTTCTTTGATTTTGAATTTTGTCAACTCCTTGAATAATCCTAATTATGTCATACATAGAAGCTCTGGTTGACATCATATGTCATTTTGAAGAATCAGCTATTGAGGGAATTTATTATTCCTTAAAATCGTAGTTTGATAGGAGAAAATATTTCAAAAGCTAGAAACCACCTCCCCCCCCCCCACCACCACCAAAAAAAATATATGTATATAAAATTCCCTTTATAGAAAAAAAAAATGGTTTGGTTCCTCTACCATTGAAACAGCAGGAAACAGGAGAGCATTGGCCTGTGAATCATAATTTATTAAATGAACGTATACCCAGACATCTTGTGAAATAAAGTCCAAATAAAAAAATAAAGTGAAAATATATGCCGAACTTCTTCCACTTCCTGCCCCCATGATTCAGGGCCAAAATTCAGCATGAACTTGAAAAAGTCTACAACTGTTTCTTTACCACATAGACCCAGATTTTTGTCAGACAAATATTCCACATCTCTTTCTCTTGCCTTTCTTCTTACATCCAGAGAACACAACTTCTGGGGGGCGGGGGGGGATGTGTAATATGTAGGTGGAAAATTAGTGTTCACATTTTTATGCTTCCAACCAGAGGCGAAGAGAGAAAAATTTCTCCAGATTTTTGTTGTGTGGAGACTCTGGGTTTTAGTGTACTCCACCAGTTTTGAATATTGAGGAAACAAATAATCAGTAGGGAAAATGCCACCTCAAGAAAGCAACAATGTCGGAGGAGAATGGCAGGAAGAAACTGGAAATTAAACCAGTAGTCCTCTGAAAAATTGCCCTCCAAGCTAGCTGTTGATAAACGAATGTGACCATCACATGATTTTCAAAGGTTGAAAACAGAAAATTCACATATTTAATGTGGAACACCCATAGAATAGAAAAATTATTTGGCCACAAAAAGGAGTGAAAGACTGACACATACTATACAATGGCTGAATGTCGGAAACATGATGTTCAGTGAAGTCAACCAGATGCAAATAGTCACGTATTGTATGATCCATCGATATAAAATACTCAGAAAAGGTAAATCTATAGAGACAAGAATTAGAATCATGGTTGCCCGGGGCTAGGAATGGATGAGAATGGGGAGTGACTGCAAAAGGACACAGAGCTATTTCTGGGGTGATGCAAATATTCTATCATTGGATTGTGGCAATGGTTGCAGAACTCTATGAATGTACTGAAAATCACTGAGTCGTACACTTAAAATGGGTGAATTTTATATGTAATGTGTACCTCAATAAAGCTGTTAAAATATTTTTTAAATTTTAAAATCATTTAACATGTTCACCGTTGCAACCTCAGCACATATCACAGTTCCTACCACATAATAGGTGCTTAATGCACACTTACTATATAAGTGGATGAATAAATTGATAAAGTAACCATCAAAGAGCACAAAAACAATGTTGTGACTTACAGAAAGACCTGTGCATGGGTGTTGAAAAGATTCATTACATTCAAAACAAAAAATGTATGAAGTCTAAAGCAAGATATTCTAGCTTTTAAAAAAGTATTACATTGAAGAAGAATTGCTATAAGAATTCAGAGGGAAAAAAGCACAGAAGTTTACAATGGGCAGTCTAATGTTTCTTCTATGCAACAGTGAATATCAGACGAGGCTGGAGAAACATATACAAAATTTGGAAAGGAAAAGAGTGACCTCCAAATATTTTCTTCCCCAGCTAACTTGTCTTTCATGAGAAAGACATTTTCAAATACACAAGACTTTAAATATATATATATGTTACCTATATACCCCTCCTGCAGATGTCATTTAATATTATATGATGGGATAGGCTAAGAGAGGCTACAGTTACTAACAATCTCAAACCCTCAGTGGCTTAAAACAACACAGGTCATTCTTTGATCACATATACCTATGGGTAGGGAGAGGGAGTTTGGATCATTGCCGACTGCTGTTACCCAGAGACCCAAGCTGATGTAGAAATTCCATCCTGAACTTTCCCAGAGGGAAAAAGAGCTCTGCAGAGTTCCCATTAGCAAGTCCATTCACAATTCACTGGCTAGAACTATTCATATGGCCTCAACTAACAAAAAGGGGGGCTGGAAAATGCAACTCATTTCATTGCAGAAGGTTAATTTACTTAATATACAGGGTGGAGCAAAAGCAGGTTTACAGCTGTGAGTACATGAAACACAGAGTTTATTCTTGTATTATTATCTATTAATTATTGTATTGTTTTCCATATGAACAAATGTAATCATACTTTGCCCCACCCTGTATAGAGGCCCTACAAATCAATAAAAAAGGAACTACTCATCAAAACAATTGACAAAAGTTATGTATAGATAGTTCACAGAAGATAAATTCAAATGTCTCTTTTTTTATCTTTATTGTTGAAAGTATTACATAGGTCCACCTTTCCCCCGTTAACCTCTTCCAGCTCACTCCCATTCTTCCCCCACCCCTAATCCCCACCACCCCCAGGCCCTCACCACCTCATTGTCTGTGTCCACAGGTTATGCATATATGCATACAAGTTCATTGGTTGAGCTCTTCTCACCCTCCCTCCCCTGCCTTCTCAAATGTCTCTTAAACACATGAAAATATGTTTAATCTTACTTGTAAGCAGAGATATGAAAACTACCCTAAGACACCACTTTTTACCTAATGGTAACAATGGCAAGCAAATCTGATAACACACTTCCTAAACCAGGGAATGAGTATGCAGTACTGGAGTAAATGTTAATTCATAAAACTTCCATGAAGAGTAATTTGCAACATCCATTAAAATTAAAAACACACGTACACTTTGACAAAGCAATTTTAATTCTACAAGTTTTGCTGCAAAATACATATGGGCAAAATATAATGTGTACAAGGACATATTCATTCAAAGAATTATTTGTTATAGAAAATGTTAGGTACAAACAAAATACCAATAACAGGTCTCAGGTTAATTATGATAGTCCATACATTCAAATGCTCTGAAATACTCTTCAGCCATCAAATAAGGATGAGGTAGCGTCTATGCACTTTTACTTACAGAAGACTCTCCCACATAAATTTTAACTTAAAAAATGCAGAACATCATGTATGGTATGCTAACATTTGTATTAATTACAGATCAGTTTCCAAGACCAAGTAGGAATAATTTTTAAATTATATGGTTCTCTCTTTTTGCCTTGAATCATCAAAAGTTGATTACAACTACATTTCTGATACTAAACAAATCATCTGATACAAATCATCTTTTCGGCATGCGAACAGAATATCAAGTGTAATCCAGCAGAGTTTGTGTGGGTAGCTCCCCACTTTTTCCACCTTTCCCTAGCAAATATTCTGGGAAATGAGGCACTTTTTTTCCTGAATTAAGTGTGTTTCACTATGACATCATTCCTTCTTCTTTCATCCAATACTCCCAAATTGGCCCATAACCCAAACTACATTCTTTTCCCTTTGGAACTTAAAGTTTTAAGAAAATGATCTTGTAACCACACAAAAGAGCCTTCAATCTATAGATTAATTTTCATAATTTCCTAAATTTTTTTAAATAAAATCTTTATTGAACTACATGTCTTTTGCAAACTCACTTGACAAAGTGTCTGAAAATGGTTATCGATAGTTGCTGTGCCTGTCTTAGCTTTCAGAGATGCTATGTGTATGAATAACTGGAAAGAGAGACTTCCTGCAGTCTGTGGGCACATTTGCTTTCAAGACTTGTTTTCCAGAATGATGGTTGAGTCCTTGGTATCTGCTCTTT
>NW_006289416.1:6016479-6044773 GCF_000327345.1 Myotis davidii
ATGACTCAGCAAAGTAATACAGCTACAGTCTATCTTTCACTCTTGGTCTGTTTCATCCTCAAATCTTTATCTACCAGGAAATGTGATTATTAAAATGAAAGTCCTGGAACACAGATAAGGAAGAACGCTCATTCCACAGATATAGGCTTTATAACCAGGCCAATCCATGCATTTTGCTATTTGGCTTTATTTTCCATGTCATTCATGGTAGACACCAGTTTTTGTGACTGTCACCAGTTTTTCTGCCTACTACATTTTGGTATCAGAGTCACCAGGTACACCCAACACAGTAAATCCCTTGATGAAAACTCTACTCAAATCGAGAAAGACACAGAGCAAGAGCAACTTCTGTGATGAGCATTGGTCCTCCATAACCAGCAGGTCCCTCCTGGAAGCAATTGAAGGAGCCCATGCCCGCCCTATAGGGGACAGATATAGTACTGGGCCATGTGTCATTTGACACATATTTAAACAGAATAAAGTGGTACAGATTGAGTCTGAACTAGAGAAAGATATTTCCAAAACAAAGCAACAAGCCCAGCGCAGCCTGTTAAGGCCTCTTTATCTCTTGGTAAGGAAGTGTTCCAGGCCCAAGGCCCATTCTTATGTAGCTGAGTGGGAGCCGAAAGACTGCACACACAGGCTGCCTTTCCCAGCAGTGACCCTGTGACTGGTGCCGGCTTTCTCCTTCTCTGGGAATGGCCCTCTACACAGACCATGTCTATTTATAAGACTCTGTTCCGCCAGCCGTAGGTGTGAGTTGATGCCTGACCTTATCTGGACTTATCAGTCCTTAGCCCAAATTTTTGTTCCAGAAGTAAGGGAAGAGAGGCAGCCTCTCTCGGGGGGGCGGGGGGGGGGGGGGGGGATACCAGAAAGTGAAACCCAGGAGCTGTTGGCTGCCATGGTTCTTGCCATGTGGATAAGGCTTATTTGCAGGAGGCAAGATTTAAAGCAACAACATAGGGACAAGCAGAAATGAGACAAGTGAGAACCTAGGGGCCTTAAAGTCTTGGTTCCAGTGCACCCTGGGCATTGCATCTCTGTCTTTCCCACAGTCATGTGAAACGTTCCAATAATTCTCCTCTACATCACCCACATCACCTCAGCTAATAGGTGGAATTGAGTTTCTCTGACCGAAAACAGCCCTGACTAATATACTTTGCTCATACGAACATACCTGCCTTCTACTTAGCACATGAGCTCTGGGTATGAATCTTTGGCTCCACCACTTATAAGCTGTAATCTTGGGATAGTTATTTAACCTCTTTTTACTCATCTGCATTGTGGAGGCAATAACAATTCAACGCAAAGAATTCTTATGAGGTTTTAGTGAGAGAATGAATGAAAATAGCTTATGACAATGTGTGAAATTTAGTAAGTGCTCAAAATGGTAACTTATTACCATATATCATTGTATATATATATATAATATATATATCATAATATGCAAAATACAACATAATATAAACTAATAATATGTTTAGAACAATAATGAGAGCAAACTTCTTGTGTGCCAGGCATAGAGCTAATTTGATCATCTTACTTAACAGTCACAAAATCTATGAGGTAGGAAGTTCTATTAATGCCACATTACCAATAATGAAATTACACATTTTCCCAAAATCATACAGCTAGAAATTGACAGGATTAATCATTGGAGCCATGTGTATGAGGGTGTATAATATGTAAAGAAAAATGTACAAAACCTAAAGGTCCTGTCAATGGATTTTCACAAAGTGCACACCATATGACCATCACCCAGGCAAAGAAGTAAAACACTGTCAGTATGCCAGATGCCCCCTTGGAGCCTCCTCTCAATTTCCCTCTTGCCCTCTTCCCCCAAAGCAAGCCACTCTTAATGGTGACTTGTACTGTGTTCAGTGAGCTGAACTAGAACTGCGTTTCTCAGAATTCCAGGTCAGGGTTGGGTCACAAGAGAAATTTGCTCAAGATTCAGAAGATTTGCTCATGCTGCTGTGAAAGTCACTGGAGGGCACCAGTCACTGATGCTGGCCTGCTGGCTCCCCTTGTTGGTAGGAGGTAGAAGTCAATCCAAAGCTTGTCCAGTTCCCATAATCTCCTTTTTCAGCTTCCCCCAGTTCTAGGCCAGGTGTATGTGTAGCTCTGTGGCAAAGGGTAAGAAAAAAATGGTCCTCATGGGGACCAGCTTGTCTTCGATGGTGCCAGTGTGTCTGGATAGGGTCCGGTTTGTCCTTATCCTCCCTCGCCTGTCACCCAGCTTTCCCCTCCTGGCTACAGGCACTACAAACTCCCAGCCACTCCAAAATTCAGTGTAAGCACATAACATGGATTATTTTGTAGGTCTGGCTTTTTAAATTCAATAGTATGCTGGTGGGATGGATGCATGTTATAGCATGTAGCTATAATGAGTTTCTTTTCTGTGCCTTTTTGTATATTGTATAGATATATCACAATTAATTTGTCCATTTTAGTGTTGACTGTCAGATTGCTTCTAGTTTGGGTTTATTGTGAATTATTATAGAATTTACCAGGCAACCAGAAAATACACACACACGGGAGTACTCGGAGATACAGGAAAAACCCATTTATTTCCAGATGTAGTAGTACCGTGACACAGGGGAGCTTGTTTCCAAATCCTGAGCAAGCCAATATGTAGGAAGCTTTCTCTTCATACCCTTTGGTTTCTTTGTCCCCCAAATAAGAATCAGACTTCCGGACCTTTCGTGAGCTTTGCAAAAAGTCCCGTGTGTTGGGATGGGGGCCATGAGACCACACCTAAAGGCCTGGCTTGGAGCCAGCACTGATAACCCCCTCCAGGGGTTGTGTATTGTTCATGGTTTATGGCCTCTGTAAAATGTGAGTATTTAGGTAAACAGGTCTTGCAGATAATTAAGGAAGGGACAGTGACTAGACTATAGGCTATCAAGAATGTACATTAGGTTTACTGGCACAGATTCAGATTGCTAGCCCCTCAAAAAATGTCTTATTTTCCCCATCAAATAATACTACTATGAACACTTTCGTACTTTCTCTTAGTGCACATGACAAGCGTTTCCACCAAGCATATAAATAGGAGAAGAATTGTTGGGCCACGGGGTATTCATTCATTTAACTTTAGTAGAAAATACTAAACTGTTTACTAAAGTGTTTATGCCAACTTAAGCTCCCACCTAAAACCTCTATCCATTTAACTTGAATCTCTTGATTTGTACAATATATGCATGTTCTCTTCTCCTCGCTTGTCATCCTCTCTTTTAGCATATGTTTTAATGCATTTTCTCACTTTGTCTTTTTTTTTTCTTTAGAAACCACTTCCCGGTATTTTGGGTGCGATTTCTGTTGTTTCAACATATATGTGGGAAATTGTTGCAATTTTCACTTTGTCAATTACATTGGCCAAGAGAAAGTATTGTATTTCAACCTGATGCCTTCCACATTTGTATAGATCCCAAACCCAATTGTTCAGCAATGAGCCAAAAATATGCCACATCTGCATAATGCTAAAGGTTATTCCCTTGAAATGCATCATACTAACTGGAATTTTACTTCTTGCCAAAAACACTGTGGGCGTCTGTCACATTTCTCTTCCTTCTATCAACAGAGGCAGTGGCAGCAGCATCCTAATACTTCATGTTCAACCTTGCACGACATCAGAGACTCTTCCGCATGTTTCTATAGGTTTTCACCATATGCCTGGAACCCCAGGGCCACTGTTCCTGTATTCCTCATCTCCTCATCATTGCAGATCAAGACTCATTTTCTTTACAAACATTGCCTGGTGAACCCTGCCCACTAGCAAAATCACTGACATTCTCACTTACAACGAAGTTGCATATTTCTCTTGCGTTGACTGGTTTTTGTCTTCTCCATTGGGTCATAAACTCTTATGAGCTGTGAGCAAAACATGTTTCACAACTAACTGAGCCCATTCTTTGATGATATGTGGATTTCATAAGACTGTATATGAATTTATCTTATTCTTCATAACTTTATTCTTTCTCCTGAACCCACTCATGTGTCACTTTCATAAGTTAATGTAGACAGAACACCTCCTGGCATTCTGAGCACTGACAATGCTGAGAAAATGAATATCCTTTAAACATTTATCTTCTCTGTTGTTATGCTATGGTAACCAAAGTTGCCTAGAAAAAAAGAAACCACAACAATCGAACTGCTGATGGTGTTAATTATGAAGATGCTGGTTTCTCTGCCAAGAGAACTTGTTAAGAGGAAGAAACACATCCTTCCCATTCCACTTTTGACCTGGGGAAAGGCTTTTCCCTAAGCACTTGTGGCTACTTAGCCCATCCCTGACTCTTCACCATAGAAACAGAGTGAGTTACCTGACATGATGAGTCTGGGAGAGGAATTGGACATGTACAAATCAGCATCTTTTGCCTCTTAGGAGCCAGCCACACTCCTCCATGCCAGAAATTTTACAGGGCAAACTCCATAGAGGGAAGAGTGTGGAGGTACAGCGCTGCCTGAGGCGGGGTGGGTCAGTCTCATTCCAAGTATTAATTACTGGTGTTAAGCTGCCCATTTTTGCTGCATACCTAATCTTCGAACAGATGGACTTTTGGTTTCTATCAGAATTACTCTTTGTCTTATGTCATAAAATTAGTCAAGAAAGGAGTGTGTTCATTGGGCCCCCCTCCAACTTCAACAGTGCTACCAAGCATTTGGCTGGAATTGGCAGAAGTTAATAACATCCCAAGGCAATGCTGCACTCTCTGAATGTGGGCATGGTGGACGTTTATTTTCTCCCTGAAAGCCTGTGCTAGAGTTAGCTCTCATCGTGGCTGGCCCCTGTGGTCCCCTACCTGCTGTCTCCAATAAGTTGCTAAGTCCTTCTCATTTGACTGTCCTTTTGCCTAAAGTCCCAAACCAAGCTGAAGAAACACATCCATCCCACAGTGATCAACCAAGGCCTTCCTTCATTGGGGCAGAGCCATTCCCCAGCCCACCTGATTCTATAAGCCCTTATTGAATGACAGCTGTGCACACACTGTGATCCTCCCATGACACTACCTCTTACTTTGCAAAAGCACGAAGAACATTCTAATTTATGTCCATTAAATTGCATTTTTGTAGCTTCTTTCTTTTAAATAGCTCCCAGAAAGAGGGGTTATCATAGTGGAGTGCTTCTTATGCCTCAGTGGAAAGGAGTCTTTTAGTGTAATCTATAAATGTACACTTTGGAGTTGGCCATGTCTCTATCAAGCAGGGACTTGAAGACCCTTTTCTAACAAACCAGTTTAATTTAAACCAAATGAGAGTGTGGCAACAGTCAATGTCGACATGGGACATTGCCTTACTACCAGATGACCCAGAGAGCCGAAAAAACAAGTGGGAAAAGTAGACACAAGTGAAACCACCTTTCACTAGTTCTTTCCTCCCAGCTATTTTCCCACCTAGTTTCCAGGCCTTTCTTTCATCTTCTATGCCCAGATCTGGCTGATGCATATGGAAATAAAATCTCCCAACTTTCTCTCCCTGAGACCAACTGAGTGTATTTTACAATCTCAGCTCTTGTTCCCAGAAAACCAAGATCAATCTCAAAAAGCAGTCTTCTGAACTTGGCAGACACTTGTGTGGGAAAGTCTTTAAACAAAAACAAATTTGTTGACGCACTGAGACAAGAAACTCAGAGAACAGATAAAATGTTCCATGAGCCAACACTGCCCTCAGCTTCAACATTCACAGTTTTCTCCGCCAACAACCCCTGTTCCACTCTATAGATGAAGCCAACTCATCAGCCTGTCATGATTAAGCCAATTTTTTTTTAACCAAAAGACCAAAAGAACACCAAGACAATCATGGAGATAATCCCTAACTGCAGAAACTTCAGGCTGTGGTACATGAAGAAAACACCTGGTCAACAACAGGAATGATGAAAGGTATTAACAGTACACAATACACTGCGGTGGCTTTTGTATTTCCCGTCTAAGTCAACCAGTTAATTTTCTTCTGGCGACCACTTTCCTCCTCTCCAAAGCTGTAAGGGGTCCCTCTGCCTTTGTTACAGTGACTGACAACATGACAAAACTTACTGAGTTCTGCTTCAAAATAGAAATACAAATAAAGATTAAAGTTCCCCAAGGAAGGAAGTTGCTTTTCCTTTCCCAAGCAGCAAGTGAGAGAGACAAGGAAAAGAGGAAGAAGGTTCTGGTGAATATCAAAACAGCTGTAGCTCCTTCAGCAAGGGAAAACTATATTGTTTAGGGATAGCCACGGGCCAGAGAAAGAGATACGGTTAAGAAAGCTGGTCTTATAAAGGACAAGACAGCCAGAAAGCAGAACGAGTCTCTTCATACCTAATAGAAAACACTGGAGGCTCGTGGCAACCCAGTGGATTGATTTATTATCCAAAAGGTAACCCAATTCCTAGGATTTGTGCCTGTCCCCACCTCTTCTTCCTCTGTAGTTTCTCAGAGAATAAGGGCTTAAAAATAGCACACAGGAGCCAGAACAGAAGATGCAAGGATGTCAAATAACTCCAGAGCACAATGTTGCACATTTCTGGTGTTGTGGATTTTCTTGGTTTGTTTTTCTCAAGAACCAATAAAAGTGGAACTAACAGACCAACCACTTTGCTTGCTTACCTACACTACTTTCTGAGCAAGACTCTATTTTTCATCAGAAGTCCCTGTTTCCATTGATTGAAATCAAAAGTAAGAATTATGAATTAGGAAAGCCAGAGGCACTCGATCCAAGCAGAAACCTTTAGTTTCCAGGGGCTCAAAGTGCTTCCCAAACACCAATCCTGTGATTCCCAATTCCGATTAGTATGTGGCTGATAGGTTATATTTAGCTTCTATAACAACATCTATGGTTCAAATAAAAAAAGTGGATCCAACTATCCATCGGTGGAGGGATTAGAATGTACAAATCAATGTCCCATCAACCTCATCAATATAATTCACTGTCATCATATCAGTGCTAGTAAAAATGGTATTAACCAATTAGGTGACCACCATTCATGTAAGTCATGATGTCAGGTCATTGACAGTATTGTCCTCATGATCGATGCCATTCCTCTGAGCCTGGACCCAGAGCTACTGTTCACTCATGCCCCCATGAAATAACAACAACAACAAAAACACTGATATTCTTTTCCCACATTCTCAGATAATTGTCCCAATGCTCACTAGTGCTCTCTGCTCATTCTCCAAAGATAAACTCATTTACAATAATTAGTTCCCTGATGTCTTTTCACAAAGTACAGGATTAACTGTATATAGGGGAGCTTGCAGCCTAGAACTAGCATTTTTCTTACAATGGCATGCTCCAGCTCTTTAACTATAATAAATTGCTAGTTGTGTAATAATTTCCCTGGTATTTTATACAATTGAAAGAAAACAGTTATAGTCTTTCAGAAATTTACCACAAATGAAACAAGGCCAAGTTTAACAAAATTTCTCAACTATAATCTACTCCACAGAATCCCAATGCTGGAAAGAACCTTGAAGGTTCACCTAGTTCATTTTCAAGCCTTCAGAAAAGACCAAAAGAACTGAGAATAAAGAAAAAAAAGAAGAGGAAACTGGATTCTAGTCCTATCTCAGCCACTAACCCATGTAACCTGAACACATCACATCATCTCCCTCAACTTCAATATACATACATATGTATTGACTAGTGGCCCAGTGCACGAATCTATGCACATTGAAAGGAAATTAATTAGAAGAAATATTTTAATATCACTATTCACCCTTTCTCTATAATAGAAGTGTCAACCAAATGTATGGTCAACAATGACAGATCAAACACATGTGCGATTGGCACCAGCAAGAGCTTTATATGTATCACACATGCACTAGTTAACGTAGCCTTTTATAGCTATAGAATAAACTTGCTTAATTAGACCTGCTTTCTGATTTAGCTAAACTTTTTCCAGCCCATAGAAGCATCCCAACTTCTCTTTCAGGTAATTGTCAGCAACACAGAAGTAAATAGCATTTGGTTTAAGTGTAAAATGTTTCCACCTGCCTATAAAGCAAGTCATGTTCCTGGGCTGAAGAATTTCAAAGGAGGCTAGTCGCTAGGGAGAGGAAGCCAGGCATTGTTATGGGACATCATCATCCAGTTCCCACAGCGACTGTTTCCAGGCTGGGCTGGGCTATGGGCCGCATTTTGTGCCACTGGGTCTCAGCGGTATTGGTTGAGATTTGGTGGCTGTCGCTCTGGGGTGGTGGCAGGGCCTGTGTCCCACTTGGAGGAAGTCGAATGTTGCTTTGTGGGCGCCAGGTCCATAGTGCCATTTCTCTGTAAATGGCTAGTGCGCGTCATGGAAGCTCCTGCATTGAGCATATGCCCCCTGGCGGTCAGTGCACATCATAGCAACTGGGTGGATGGACACTTAGCATATTAGCCTTTTATATATATAGATGAGAGCATTAGACCAGACTATGTCTAAGGTTCCATCCAAATGGAACATCCTTGATTCTATAAAGTCAGACTACTTTTAAATTTGACTAGAGAGAAAATATCTACATCCTGCCTTGGAAATATATGCCTAAACTTTGTAACATTTAAAGTAGTGGAATACTAATTGTCATAGCTGATATCTGGGGTAATTTTAATTAAAATTTTAAGTTTGATTGTAAAAGTCAAACTTGATACATAATCATTAAAAAGTGAGAATAGTCCTAGCATGTTGGGCTCAGTGAACAGAGGGTCAGCCCACGGACTGAAAGGTTCCGGGTTTGATTCTGGTCAAGGACACATACCTCAGTTGCAGTTTTGATCCCTGGCCCTAATCAGGTTGTGTGTGTGAGGCAACCAATCGATGTGTCTCTCGCACATTGATGTTTCCCTCATTTTGTCTCTCCCCCTCCCTTCCACTCTCTCTAAAAATCAATGGAAAAATGTCCTCAGGTAAGGAATAACAAAAAAATTAAAAGTTAGAATAATTTTTTCTACATGAAACAATCTAAGAGAGCGACAGAATAAGAAGACAGAAAATGTGTCATCATTTGTTCTTGTAGAACACAATCCATAATATGGCTAGAGAGCAAGTAAATAGTGCATCTGCCCAGGGAACAGCTCAAATCTGCTTTCTTTTGAATTGAGTATTTTGTTTGTTTGTTTCCCACTTTATACCTTTTTTTTGCTAGTCAGCCAAATGTTAGCAAATATTATCTAAATCCCCCGTGTGGTAGGTTTATGGCTTATAAAATACATATTTTTATTATTTCAGTCTTTATTCAAGTGATAGTATATCACTTCACATTTAGTATAAGAATCTTACAACTCTATACTTCCATTACTCCTTTCCCTGTGTTTAAGCTATTGTTATGCATTTTCATTCTACATATCTTATGAATCCTACAATACACTACTACTAGCATTTTTGCTTTAAACAATCAATTATCTTTTAGAGATTTAACTATTAAAAATTATTTTTTCTTACTTATGTTTTTACATTTCTGGTGCTCTTCATATTTTGTTTAGATCAGAGTTTCCATCTGATACCATTTTTCTTCTGCTTGAAGAACTTCCTTTAATATTTCTAATTGTGCAGGCCCACTGATGGATTCTTTCACTTTTTATAGGTATTTTTTAAAATATATTTTATTGATTTTTTACAGAGAGGAAGGGAGAGGGATAGAGAGTTAGAAACATCGATGAGAGAGAAACATCGATCAGCTGCCTCCTGCACACTCCCTACTGGGTATGTGCCCACAACCAAGGAATCGAACCTGGGACCCTTGAGTCCGCAGGCCGACACTCTATCCACTGAGCCAAACCGGTTAGAGCTATATGTATTTTTGAAAGATACTTTTGCTAGGTGAAGAATTTTAAGTTGAGAATGTTTGTTTGTTTGCTCCATTGTCATCTAGCTTATATCATTTGCAATGAGAAATCTGCTTACACTTATTTTTGTTCTTCCCTACATAATGTGTCTTATTTCTCTGACTACTTATAGGTGTTTTCTCTATATCACTGTTTTTAAGCAATCTGATTAAGACATGCATTAGAGTTGTTTTCTTCATGTTTGTCTTGCTTGGTGTTCATTTAGCTTCCTGAATCTGCCGTTTATAATTTTCACCAAATTTGGAAATTTATCAGCTATTATTCTTCAATTTTTTTCTACCAACACCTTCTTTCACGGACTTTAATTACATGTATAAAAAGGCTGCCTAAAGTTGTCCCAATGTTCACTGATGCTCTCTCTACTCATTCTTTTCAGTCTTCTTTCTTTTTTTTTTCTTTTTTCTTTCTTTTTTTTTTTTAAATTCAGTCTTCTTTCTCTGTGTTTCACCTTGGATAGTTTCTGTTGTGATATCTTCAATTTTACTAATCTTTTTTCTGCAATTCATAACATGCATTATTTCCATACAGTGTATTTTTTATCCTACACTTGTAGCTTTCATTTTTATATGTTCAATTTTGGTCTTTTTTATATCTTCCATGACTCTACTTAACTTATTCATTATTTCACCCAGCTTCTTGAACATATAGAATATAGTTATAATAATATTTTAATGTCTTCTTTTATTTTCTAAAATTTTATCTTTTGGATCAGTTTTGATTAACTGTTTTTAGTGAATGCTACAAATTATTTAATTTTACCTTGTTGACTAATGATTATATTGTTTCCTATAAATATTTTGGGCTTCATTCTGTTTCTCTCTCGCTCTCTTGCTCTCTCTTTTTTTTCTGTTGTTTTTCTTTTTATGGGAAACTTAGCTGAAAAATTAATTGCTCTGGTTTCTTTCTCCTTTTTCCTTTGAATCTTTATTGTTGGAAGTATTATATAGGTCCTCCTTTCTCCCCCATCAACGTCTTCCATCCTCCCCTCACCTCCAGGCCCTCACTGCCTCATTGTTGGGCTTCATTCTGAAATGCAGTTAAGTTACTTGGAAACAGGTTAATTCTTTAAGATTGAGCTTTTTTAACTTTGCTAAATAAAACCAGAGAAGCATTTAATCTAGGACTAATTTTACACTACAACTGATGCAAAAAACACTTCTTCGTACTCTGCTTGATGTCCTACGAATTATCAGACTTTCCACTCTGGCTGGTGGGACAGTTACTATTCCTGTACCTTAGTGGAACTCACAAGATCCTTTGGGGGCATTTTTTCCTGTGACCTTGAGTAATTTCCTCACAGGCATGCACTGATCAGTACTCAGCTAAATACTTAAGAGGATATGCCGTCTGCAGCTCTCCGGAGCTCCCTCTCTCTGTACAACTTTCTTCCCTTCCGGTACTCTGTCCTGAACACTCTAGCCTCTCTGGCCTCACTAAATTTTCAACTTTGGCTTCTCACCTTAAGGAGACAGCTGATCTCTGCTTAGGTTACTTCTCTTTAGGACACAGACTGGAAACTTTCTTTAGGTAGTAAGCTGAGGCCATTTGAGAGCTCACCTCACTTGTCTCCCTGCTCTCAGAAATCAATGTCTTTCATTGGCTGATGTTCAATATCCTAAGAACCAGTGAAATCTAGTTTTCATTACTTCATCTTGGCCAGAAGAAGAGTTGATCATGAATTTTGAAAATTTTCTCTCCCCATAGAGTTTCTTCTGTGTTCAAGTTTTCTATTGCTGCATAACAAATCATTGCAAAATATTATTGGATTATTATAATAGTAGTATTTATTTTGCTCATAAATCTGTAATTGGACAGAACTCTGCGAGGACAGCTCATCTTTGCTCCACCTGGCTTTAGTTGGGTGGCTCAAAGGCTGGGAGATGGAATCATCTGAATACTCACTCATTCACATGTCTGGCCATTGATACTGGCTATTGGCTAGGATCTCAGGTGGGGCTATTATCAGAACACATCACGACATTTTTTCATGTGGAGATTTGGCTCCTTCTCAGCGTAGTTACTGGGTTCTCAAGGGCAAGTATTTAAGGATAGAGAAAGTCATGTGAAAGCTACATCATCTTTTCTAACTTGACCTCAAAAATCACAGTCTAACTTATCATATTATGTTCTTCAGAAGCTAGTCAGTAAAACCAGCCCATATTTTGATAGAATTATGAAAGAACTAGTAAACATGTTTTTAAAACTCCAAACTTTGTTTTTTCTATATTGCTTTTTTCTGTGGATTTTGCCCTCTTTTTCACATCAGATATTTTCCTCTGTCATCTGCTTTTCATTGATTGAATGTTCATATTTATGATAGGGGCACTAAAAATCTCCCAGTGTGTAGGAGGGTTCGTCTGTTCTGATCTTTATTGTGTTTTGATTGAATTGTTTAAATAGAGAAATTTTAAAATATCTTTAGGTATTTCCTTTTAGGTTAATCATAATTCCTAGAAAAATATCTCCAATCTCAAACTTTGACAAAAAAATAAAAATATCTCCAATCTCATTGAAGGATGAAAGACAATATTCTGGGACATGAATGAAGAGAGCTGGAATGCCTGAGAATCCAGGATGCGAACACCATCTAAATCCCCCTGTTTTCTGTCCAGTACCTCCATCCTCAACTGAACTTGAAGATCCATCTGCTTATCCTCTCTAGAGAATATAACTTTATTCTTTTTCCAGGGTGAAAGAATGGCCATTCATCAGGTGGCTCATCAGAGTGTGGGAGGCAATCTGGGATCTGAATAGTTTGCAAACAGACTTTGAAACAATCCTCCTTATTCAATCTCTATTTCCAGTCCCTTCCAGAGGAATCTAGCACCACCAATCCCCGAGTCTTTGGAGAATTCCTCTCTGTTAATCAGGTGGATATCTGCTTTCCTCACTGCTGGCTTAGGATTCCTTTTGTTGTTGTTGTTTTGTTTTAGTCTGCTGAGAATTTGTCACTCATCTCCACCTGCCTTCCTGCTTCCAAAATTTTGCTTTTGTTTTCTTCTTTTCCAATCTTCCCTTCTTTATAGATTTAGCTTTTTTAAAAATCCCTTTATTGCTATTTGATGGGATTGAGGGAAGGAGCAAATATAAGCATATGATTAACCCACAATCTTTTCTCGGGTGTCAAATTTACATTAAGCTTTACCTTTAGGTTACTCAATGCGAAGACTTTCCATGTTCAACTATCCTCTTTGCAACATTTAACTCCCTAATTAGTCATTCTATGCTCCCTTAGAATCTCTCTAGTGCTCATTTAGCAAATCTTCAATTTCTTTGCTATCTGTTTGTAGAAATTCTCCCTAGTGACTGCTAACCATCTTCATGCCTTTCCTGGATGATTTGGTCCAGTTGTTTAAAAAAACGCTTCTACGTTACATTAAAATCTGCATCTTCAATATTCTCTCTAGTCATTAATACTTTTGGTATTCTCCTTAAAATTTCATTTCATATTTTTATTTCTATCCCCGCCTGGAATATATATATATTCTAAAAACAAACATTAAATATTTAGCACAATGATCACATTTACAAACATGATACAATTTGTTCTATCTATAGATAAATAAAGGTAAAATAAAATTCAGATCTTATTAAATGCATCTTAAGGGCATTATGCTCAGTGAAACAAACCAGACAGAGGAAAACAAACACTGCATGGTATCGTGTATACATGAAATCTTTTTTAAAAAGTCTAACTCATAGAAACAGAGAGCATAATAGTTGCTAGGGGCTGGGAGGTGGGGAAATAGGAACAGATTGTAAAAGGGCACAGACTTTTAGCTATAGATGAATAAGGCCTAAGACTCTAATGTATAACATGGTGACTATATTTAATAACACCATACTGTATAACTGAAATTTGCTAAGATGGTAGAACTTAAATGTTTTCATAAAAAATATGTAAATATTTGAAGTGATGGATATGTTAATTACCTAGATGGGAGGAATCCTTTCACAATGTATACATATAGCAAATAGTCACAATGCACACTTTAAATATCTTACCATTTCATTTGTCAATTATACCTCAATAAAGCTGGGAAAGAATTAGTGTGGAAAGAATGAAAGGGGTGAGGAAAGAATACAGTCTCACTGTGGTGTTTCCTTCTGGAGCACCCATTGCCCCAGAAGCAGGGGACACTGTGGATGTAAAAAATATATACATTTTAACAGTGCTGTCTTCTAAATGAGAGCAAAATCTAGATCCCTGACAGACTCCTGACAGCAGAAGTCACTATCACTATGTTGGCTGGCACAGGAAAGCCCTGGAAGATGGCCTGCATGGATGTCAGGCACAGCCCGAGAAAGGAGCTTGAGAGTGCACACTCCCAGCTCTGAGAGGACTTGCCCATGTGAACTCGGATCATAGTCCTCCTCAGGGTCCTCGTGGGTAAAGCAGAAGGAACAACACTGACCCAAACACACGGATCATGTAAGTACAACCACAGCCCCACTAAGAAGGTGCCGAAGACTAAAACGCTTCCTTCCTTTAGAAAAATGAACCTTTCCGAATCTTCTCTATGCCCCCAAATTGTGATCACTGGATCCGTGATTTGTACAAGTTAAGAGAAACGGTTTTGGACAGCAAACTGTCTTGGCGCCGAGAATGCTTTCTTGAGCAGTCAAGGACGGTTTATTATGGGTCTGTTTAGTGTCACAGTCAAGGGAGGGAAGGCATAAAATGCTGATCCAAGAAGCCATCTTGCTCTGAGGAGTGATGGAGTACATTTTTTTGTGCTGAGGCACTCTTATGGGTTAGATTTCTTTGCAGAACAAACCCAAGTAAGCAGGTACAGGAATAGAACGGTTCACTGAGAGATTATTAGTGAAACCAGAGGCTTATCTGGCCATGTGTCTTGGGGGAGATGCACAGAAAGGGAGAGTTAATACACTCCAAGAAGAAGAAAGGAATAGCGCCTTATCCCTAATTTGATATATCACTCAGATGGTGGGTGGGAAAGTTCTTTTAAGTCCTCTTGGCCTGGGCAGTAAATTATTCCTCAAGTCTCTGTTTTGTAGTGGTCAGTGAGCTGTGAGTCATACAGTGACTCACAGCACCATCATCAATGTATATTTTGGGGTTGCTAACTGGGCTCTGAGTTCATGCTGATAAGGAAAGCTAGCTTTTGTTGTGACTGAGTCTTTTTCCACGTTACGTGTTTTCTGTGTTTTCTTAGCTGCTACAGTCATCCTGATGGTGTCATACTACTCAGAACAACCGAAATGAAAAACACTTTTTGAAACCAGGCATACCAGAACATTATGCATTGGGGGGGGGGGTTAAAACACACACCCACATGTCGGGACCATTAACTATGTATTTGTACTCTGATTCTACAGTAACACATTGTTAAGCTTCAAGTAATTCCTAGAAAGTACTAGTACTAGGGCCGTCTTGGGCCATACGTTTCTCAACCCAGGTTAATTCCACTGATGATTTCTCTATGAGAAGCTGTCTGTTTGAACTTGACAACTTGTCTGTTTATAGGAGGTTCACAAAATATGCTGGCACTAGCAAGAAATAGACTATTGGAAATATACAGTCCCAATCAAGTACATTCATTCAACAAACATTTACCCAGTATCTGCTATGTCCTGGGCACTGTTCTAAGTACCGAGGGCCTAGCAATGTCAAATGAGTTTCTCCCCTCATGGCACTTACATTGTAGTGTAGGAAGATGGACAACAAACACAAATAAGTAAAATATATAGAAGGTGTAACATCTGTGGAAAAAATAGAGTAGGTGATGAGATAGAAGTGCTGGTATATTGGTGGAGAATGAAATTTTTAATAGTAAGTTTGGGCTTGGCTTCACTGCCAAGGTGACATTTGAGCAAAGACTTGAAGGAGGTGAAAAAGTGAGCGATAAGGGTATCTTAGAAAGAGTGATCTAGGTAGAAGAAAGGGCCACTGCAGAAGCCCAGGGGTGGAAACATGGCTAGGAGTACAAAATGGAACAGAGGGAACTAGTGGAGAGTGGAAGATGAGGGCAGAGGTATACAGGGAGCCAAAACATATAGGGTCCTTAGAAAACGTTTTACTTTTACTTTAAATGGCATGAGAAGCCCTTGGAGGATTTTGAGTAGAGGAATAGCAAGATCTGACTTACATCTTACCATAAAAATCAATCTGTTTGTTGTATTGAAGAATAAAATAAAGAAGACGGCAAATTCAGAGTTACTAAAACTGCTTAGGAGACTACTTCAATAATCCAGAGTATAAATTATGTTTGCTTGAACCAGAGCAGTAACAGGAAGGTATGAGAGGTGGTTGAATTCCAGATACATTTTGAAAGTAGATATAAAAGATCTCCAGATGGATTGGGAGTATCAGAAAAAGAGAAGAATTTGGATGGCTCCAAGGCTGAGAGACCCACTTACAGTAGGTCTCTGTAAATTTTTGTCATTCAAATAATGGGGGTTTTAATGTGATATATAAAGATCCATATGAAGGAAGGCCAGGGGATTGTCAAGGGTGGTGGAAAAAAGGAGACATATGTAATACCCTTTGTAATACTTTAAGCAATAAAACAAAAACAACAAAAAAAATATAACCTTAAAAAAATCCATATGCTTTATGCCCATTTTCATGCATGTGTCTATATCCTCTTCTCCTATTTGCTCCCTATATTCTATTACTAGTATTCTATCAGGCCACTGATCAATGAGCCAAGTCATTCACCATACCCAGAAATCTTGTATATTTCTACTACAGGCCATTTTGCCCTACTGGGTTACACTCATGTGAAGGTGGTCTGAGCCCACATACAATTTGATACTGCAGCATAGTTAACAAGAAAATAGCTAAGGGCACCTGAGACAGATTAAATTGAGAGAATATGAAGGAACTCAGAAGATATGTCTCAGATATTAGGGGTGTGTGTTAAATGTATCATATAGCCCATACAGCACAGGCTATTGAGACAGTATTGCATCAGAACTGAATGAGCAATGGAAATCTGCCAAAGATCCTGCATGTGTAGATGAATGCAGTAACTGTTGAAACTTTGGGTTGCCTCACATTGAGAAAACAAGTATTCTTGCTTGTGAGTTAGTTATATTATATTTAGCATGAACATGTTTTTGAGAGACAATGTGAGTTTGGGCTAGCATGTAAGTAAATGTTAGATAGCCGAAGGGGTGGACTATGGTGGTTATTTGCCAATTATGTATTGTGTTGGCTGCCCAGCACCTGTATCCCTTAGTAACTATGGAGAATTTTCTATTGTGCGATATTGGTGGGAGGCAAGGCCTTTTTCACCTTAATGGAAAATGAAAGTTCCAGATAACTTTTTCTCCCTGACTTCATTGAGACCATGAGCTTCTAGCTCAACTAATCAGATGTTCTTGCTTAGGAATTTAAATCAAAGAAAGATCTGCAAATAAGTAATTAATTCATTGATGTTGCTGCCACTGGATACTAGATACTGATAAAGATGGCAGTATCCAGTGTCCAGTGGCAGCAACATCAATGACAATACCTCCTCTCTGAGGATGGCACCAACAACACCATAACGGTGCTACTCCTCAAAGGCGGCATGACCTTGAATGTAGTTCTGGCTACCTAGATTTCTATAGCTCCTGTTTATTTTTCATATCTGGTTTTTCAGCCCTCCTGTTGAGCATTCTTGAGAATTACTGGTATTCTTCCAACAAAAATTAAACAGTAAAAGTAGTAACAAGAAGAAAGATGGTGACTTGAATGCATTCATGCTTTCTTCCCTTCTCAACTCCAATCCAACTGCCAACTGCCTCTGATATTTTTCAATGTTATTTCTTTACTAATTAATATACTTAGGCTATAAAATGTCCTTTGACTTTAGCTTTATCTACTAGTATACAATCTAAGTTCTGATAAGATGTGTTCTCCTTTATATTATGTTTTTGGTTTAATTAGAAGAGTATATCTTAAATTCTAGGTAGTTAAATTTTTGTCATTCATTTTTTTTCAGAGGTTTTAAAGTAAATTTGAACCTAGAGTCTTATACCCAGACAAACTAGAATCAAGGGGGGGTTCAAAATTAAAAGTTTATAGAGCTACAAATATTCAATGAACTTATCATACACATTTTCTGAAAGAATTATTTAATTACATATTCCATAAAAATGAAAAATTTTTTAAATGCAAGATTTAAATTAAAATGTGAAGAACAAATGAAGTAGTATATTTTACAAGTATCTAAATAATTATTAATATGTAAAATTGGTACATAAATAATAATTGGAACAAGAACTTTAATAACTAAAACTTCTGGATAATTTCAACATGAAAGTTTACAGGGAGCCTGGAAAAAGGAGAAGAGAATGAAAAGCATGATAAATTTCTTTTCTTGATGCAACAGGAGCTGATATATTTGCACTGATTAGTTCAAGATATTTAGATAAGATAAATTTAAATATGTGCTTTAAATTTAAGTGAAACTATTAGAAGATTAAGAATGGAATATTGAACTTCCAAAGCACTGGAGGAAAGGAAATGGAATAAAGAAAATCAATATATTGAAAAACAGGAAAGTAATAAAAAAAACAGAAATGGAAAAAAATGAAAGAGAATAAGAAGAGAGAGAGGAGCATGAGAAAAATTAGGAGAAAGGCATAGCAAATGAAACTATAAAACAAGATGTCAGGAACGCATCCAAATGTATCATTAATCATAAGAAATGCAGCTGTGTTAAATTTTTCAATCAGATTGTAGGAAGATAAAATTCAATTACATGTCATGTACATGTGTTACACATAAAACAAAGTAATTTTTGAAATTATTTTCAAGATTTGAGTTTTTAATTTTAAATCAAAAATCAGAAAAATTGAGACAAAGATAAAATATAGCATGTTAATGTTAACAAAGAGAAAACAGGTATAAAATATTAGCATTATACAACAGGAAATTTAAAGCAAAGAGTATTAAATGTGAAAAGAGGAATATTTCATACAGATGAAAGCCTTACTCCAAGAGATGTAAAAGTCTGAACCTTTTAAAACCTAAACACATAGCCGGAAATTTCAGGAGATCACTTTATAAAGTATATGATTATCTAACCAATATGTTGTACACCTGAAAGTAATACAAAATAATATTGAATGTAAACTGTAGTTGAAAAATAAAAATTTTTAAAGTGTAAGCAATTAAAATATATAAAGGATCTCAAGCTTCAGCAAGCATAAAAATTACCTAGAAAACGTGTTCAAAATGCCAATTCACAGGTTCTATATCCATCTTCCTATCACTATTCTACTCTACCTTATCATGGTCTGTTACTGAAATTACAGCAATATCCTCCTATAAGTTCAAAATTGCTATTAAAATTTTAAACCTGAGAAATTAAGTAAAATTTAGAGAGGAAACAGTGACAGGTTCAAGGTCACACAGATAGATAATGGCAGATCTGAAATTAAGACCTAAGAGTTAGGAGACTTTATTGCAAAAAAACAGCATTTATTCCTATACTGATCAAGATTGATTTTCTAGACTTTATATTTTGCTCACAACATCAGTTTCTGCACAGAAGCTCTGGGCAAGGCTGACCAAGTGTCGGATGGCCATGAATCAGAAACCAGACAGAGCTATCTGGGTGAGTCAGAAACCATGGAAGGTCCCACTATGGACCCAAAAAAAGGAAAGAAAGAGGCAGAGGCAAATTTATTGCACCTGGTAAATAACACAGCCCAGACTCAAATCCTGGAAGAATGTTATACAGGCAAAGGTTTGGGCAGAATTTCTCATAGTCAGGTGGTCAAAGACAAAGAAGTGCAGGCAAGAGGAACAGATAAATTTACAGAAAAAAAAAAAAAGGATTATGGACGGGGCCAGGTGAAAGGTGTAAAGTGTGGTGCTGTAGAAAACCATGGAAAGTGAACTACTAGGAATGGCGTAAAAGGTAGGATATAGTCCTAGCAGCATGGCAGCACCCAAATCCTTTAAATAGCAGGATAGCAGACAGGAAACCAAGCCCGGAATTTAGGCATGAACAGTGGGAAGGAAAACCATCTACACCCACACAGCTTACTGATCACATTAACATGGCTCTACCATTCCACTGTCTTCATCAAAATGACATTACTATTCCAGGAACCTCTTACTCAGAAAGATAAACATTCAAACAACTCTATTATTTAAGTGACATCAACTTATGCATCCCTACAATAGGTAGTAGCAGATGATAATTTACTTCATAAAATTATTTAAATCCCCTCTCATCTCTAAACCTGTATTTTACTGTGTCCATCAGTCCTAAACTATTATGTCAAGATTTTTATCTAATCCTAAGCAAGCCCTCCTATTATAAGACCCCCCTTAAACCACATTCCAAATACCACTCATAAATATTCCAACTTTGCCTTCCCACCCTCTGAAATACTACGAAAATTTTATGAAGATAGTGATATTCTTATTAGATAAGGAAAAACCCTCACCTTTATCTTACTTACAAATTATCTTGATGACATTTTCAGGACTCTGGCACTTGACAATATTGGAGATCCATCAAAATCCAAGCAAGCCCTTCTCACTGTCATGGCCCAAGATTCATCTTAACCCATTTTCCCCAAAATGTTCACAAAACTTTCTTAAAAGAAAATGTAGAGAAGACCAAAACTGACTATAGGAAGTCTTTGTAACACAGCTGTCCCCCCAGGTGAAAGCCCTAACAGGCAAGGATATAGATTTACCAGGTAGGCCTTCGGGGCCATAAATAAAATTGTCATTCAGGGTTTCCCTGTAGTATTAAACCCCAATTCTACTTTGTTAGGTGCCTCCTCAGGCTACAGAGCACACAGTTATAGATATGTGTTCTGCTTTCTTTAGTGTCCTTTTAGGTCCAAATAGTCAATACTTGTTTGCCTTCTCTAAGGAAAATATACCTGGACTATTATGCCACAGGGATTTACTGTGGCATCCAAGCCAGAAATGTAGGCATGAATAGTGGAAAGGAAAACCATTTACACCCGCACAGCTTAACCTCAACCAAGACTGCAAGGACCTTTGTTATGTTCTAAAATGAGGTAAACTCTGAGACTGACTCCATCTATCTACTTACTGTCTTATCTCAGCAAAGGCATATTTCCAAAGAGAAGGTAAACTGTTGTTGAAGTAATTTCATTATTTAGGACAGAAATTGACAAATTACAGCCACTAACTAAATGTAGCCTGCTGCCTACTATTGTAAATAAAATTTTACTGAAACACAGTCAATAGTATATTTATTTATATATTGTTTATGATTACTTTAACGCTACTACAACTAAGTTCAATAGTTATGACTGTATGCCCCATAAAGTATAAGGTATTTACTATCTGGTCCTTTATGTAAAAAGTAAAAAAGTTATGCCCTGATCTAGGATATGATTTTCCCCAAGGAAGTCGGTCCCTTCCTCTTAACTACAAGCCATCAAAACTTCACTGGACCAGAGACAAATAAGAGGATTCTTTAGGCCCTGTTGGCGTGGCTCAGTGGTTGAGAGTTGATGTATGAACCAGGAGTTCACAGTTCAATTCACAGTCAGGGCACATGCCTGGGCTGAGGGCTCAATCCCCAGTAGAGGGCGTGCAGGAGGTGGCCAATCAATGATTCTCTCTCATCATTGATGTTTCTATCCCTATCTCCCTCTCCTTTCCTCTCTGAAATCAATAAAAATATATATTTTTTTTTTTTTAAAAAAGAGGATTCTTCAGTCTCACGAACCCAAGAGCAATGGATTCTCAATAGCTTTTCTAATTGCCACTCCACTACATGACAACAAATTTTCAGTAATCAAACCACTTCCTTGGGGATGTAACCATGAACAGATCTAATTAACATTCGCTTTTCGACAGCTTTTCACTCTGAGAAAACCTAATTATTATAAACCTTTCTGTCTATTTGTACATGAGAGATCTTGACAGGCTCTTGACATTTGGACTGAAACTTAACGGAAATTATGAGAGACTAATAGCTTACTAACCTCTCCTTCTTGACCCAGTGGCAAAATCCTTCCCATCTTCTCTATAATAGCAGCAGCTAAGCCAGTGGAGATGTCTGCCAACTTGGTTTTAGGGTCTCCTTTAAATTTGATGTTCCTCATGTTGTATAGTTTTTGCTTCTTGCTTCTTAGCAAGTAGGCTTACTTCATATAAAATCCTATTTCTCCCTTACATAATGCCAGATAGCAGCACTCACTAAGATCCTAGCCCTAATGATAACCTGAGAGACTAAATCTTGGGCGGGGGGAGGGGGTGGGGAACAGGACAGAAGGGAGGATTCAAACAGACTTTTATAAAATGTCAGTCATTGGATCCAGAATCATAAAAAGGTAACTGGAGAAATTCAGGTATAAACTTCACAAGGATAATCTCTAAGAATGGCTGCTTAAAGTATTGGAGAATCTCAAATGGAAACTTGCAAGAGCTTTGCATGAAATTACCCACCACAAGAACAAAATAGCCACTAAACTCAATGAACACTAATGGGCAAACTTTACTAAAATGTCTGAGAGTGTCTCTAGTACATGTTTCATCTGTTACTAAGATAATCAAAGTAAAACTGTAAAGCTGGGACATGGGCAAAAGCCCTATCTTCAGGTCCTTTCCAATATCTTCAAAGGGGTTTCACACATTTGCTCCTGCATTGCGCTTCGCTTTACTGCACTTCACAGATGATGTATTTTTACAAATTAAAGGCAAAATGATTACAATTCACATTTTTGGCGATACGTTATTCTGGTGGAACTAAACCTGTAACATCTCTGAAGAATGCATGTGTGAATGGTAATTACTTTCTCTAGTCTATTCATTGTGGATTCACTTGATCTTTTGGCTTTGCTCTCCTATCCTTTTATTTCTCATTCTTGTTTTTTCCCCCTCTCTTTTCTCATTTGCCACATTTTCTTCACCTTTTGTTACAGCCACATGTCTTCAGGAAAACCAGTCATTAGGACCAAAAAATTTTGAAAATAAAAATTTAATATGAAAATAAGAATTTGTTGAAAGAACTAACATGACTACGTTATTTGCTCTCTGCCTTCAATCTAGTCATGTATCACATAACAACTTTTCACATGACAGTGGTCCCATAAAATTATAATGGAGCTGAAAAATTCCTATTGCCTAGTGACTTCATAGCACAATGTGTTACACATCTGTGCTGATTCTGGTGTAAACAAACCTACTGTACTGCCAGTCACATAAAAGTATAGCACATACAATTATGTACAGTCCTAATACTTCATAATAATAACTGACTGGTATGGTTTATGTATTTACTGTACTATACTTTTATCACTATTTTAGAATGTAGTCTTTCTACTTATTAAAAAAAAAGTTTACTGTAAAACAGTATCCATGTTACATCAGCAGCAGCCTTATACCTCTCAAGTTTACTGAGTCTCTTGATTGCATCATTTTCTCTTGTGCTTGTTTTAGTCTCATGTGCTTTACAAATTTAATGTAGCCTAAGTTTACGGATTTATAAAGCCTACAGTAGTAGACAGTAATGTCCTAGGCCTCCACATTCACTGCCCACTCACTCACTGCCTCACCCAGAGCAACTTCCTTCAAGCTTCATTCATGGTAACTACCCTTTATAGGTGTATCATTTTTTATCTTTTATACCATATTTTACTGTACTTTTTCTGTTTATATATACTTTGATACATAAATACTTACCATTGCATTACAGTTGCCTACTGCCGGGAGCCAGTCCATCCTTGCTGTTTCAAGGGACCTGGCATATATGGCATACTGTTCTTAATATGTTTGCTTACCTTCTTGGCACTATGTGTTTTAACCAAGGTCACCTCTCCGAGAAAGGTTGTTTCCCCAGGTAGGGATTTTCCCCTGAAGTTAGGGAGGGAATAAAACCTCTTAACTGACTAGAGATCCTGGCAAGGCTGCTGATCAACTGAACGCTGTCTCCATGTCATTCCTTCTTCGCCGACTCTGTCCACGCCTTTGGGGACCCCTGGACCTGCTGGGGTTGGACCCCAGCAGCCTACGGTAGTCAATATAGTAGCGTGCTGTATGGTTGTGTAGCCTAGGAGCAATAGTCTATACCAGGGGTGAGCAACTCCTGGCACGCGTGCCAAATATTGCATGCCAGTAAATTTTGCTGGCACGCAAAACCCTCTCTTATAATCTTCCATTTACAATTTTTTTTCTTAATATTGACTTTTTTATTTTTCAGATAAATTCAGTGTAGGTGCACCTTAGATAAATAAATAATTTTACATAACAAGTTATCTTAAAGACCATAGACATGGATTGATGAGAGAGGGGAAGAGCAATTTGTATGCCTCTGCCTTAACTCTCCCTGCCTTCCTAGATCCAACCAGTGTTTTGGTTTCATTCACATACGCTTGTGAATCTTTGTTCTCAGTGATGAATTTTTTTAAGTCTCATAATAGGAGTTGCCTGACGGATGAAAGTAGTAGCTCGTGCATATCTCTGAAGGTCACGAAATAGAAACTTTTATTATTTCTTCAAGGTTCTTCACATAGGTACACCTTAAAAGATATCAAGTAGGCGTAATATGTTCTCAAAAAATTAGGGTTGGCAGGCAGAAGAATATTGAGTCAGGGATTTTGCTGGTTTTGGCACGCACTCACAAAAAGGTTGCCCACCCCTGGCCTATACCATTTGGCCTAGGTGTATAGTAGCCTATACCATCTGGGTTTGTGTAAGTCGCTCTATGATATTCACACCATGACAAAATTGCCTAACATTGCATTTCTCAGAACACAAGTGGCACATGAATGTATATGTAAAAGTGGGTAAAGAGATCAACATCATCTCCAAGCACTTCCAATTCTCCAGCCAACTTCAATTATGGTGACGCTGATTATCCAGCTTTCTTGCTTTGACCCTCAAGGGAAAACTGTTATAATGTAGGAACAGAAAGAACACTGGCCAAACTTGGTAAGTCCTGGCTCTTTCAGTTATTAGCTTTGTGCCTTTGGGCAAGCCACTGAACCACTCAAAGCAGTGCTGTTGCCTGTTTAAGTCCCTGATGCACAAACAGGTGCTAGTATACTGTAAGTCAATGTAATGAATATTTATAGTTTGGTGTTGGCTTCCTCATTATAAAAAAAATGGAGACTGAGAAAGCATAAAACTGGACTGGCAGAGACAGTAAAGTTTTAAAAAGTGCTTTGTAAACTGTAAAACAAATTACAAATTTAAACTGGGTTTTTATTCTGTCTATTCTACATATCTTAAGATTTTTATTGTTTATTAGCAGCTTCAAAGAAAATGAACTTCAAATCAAGCAGTATTTCTCATGAGAGGGAGTCGATGAGATTTGAATTATCTAAGAAATGGGCCCTTCTGTGGCATACATCACTGCACCATTTTCACTAAAAATGGATATCGCCTTCTATTTCCTTTTCTTCCCAGAAAAATGTCATGGAAACAGGAGGCTTTGGGTGCAGGCAAACCTAAAGTTAATTCCTGACTCTACCTTAAAACCCAGAAATTAATATCTACTTTATAGGAAAAATATAAAATAATTTTTGTAAAGTGCATGGCAGCCAAAATATTGACTTCTTTTTATCCTGAGGACCTACAACCCCAAGCAACTTCAGTATGCACATTGTTCCTTGATTCTTGATACACACACGACTCCAATTTTAACCATATCTAACAGTCCTACCTTCAAATTCTGACTCTTCCAATAAATAGCAAATTATTTAACTTCAGTTTTTTCTAAAAGATGGAGATAATATTAGAACCTAGCTCATAGGTTGGAGCGAAGAGATGAGAAAGTTCATGTAAGTGCTTAACCTGGTGTTGGGCACATAATAATTATTATCTTAGCTAATAGAGCTATAATAATAGTAATAACATTTCAGATACATTCTAATTCTCACTTTAACAAACATTTAGATGGGTCAGTAGCAAAGCCATTGGGTAGTTTGCTATTTTCTCCTTCTTAGGTTTCCTTGGTTGTATTTTTCTCCCTCCCTTCCCAGGGCAGGTCTGTTTCAATTCAGCTGCTGGCTGGAACACCTGGCAGTGTGCCCGCCCTTGACATTTTCTGTTTGTGGAGCCAATAGGGTGGGGAAGTGGGGGGTTTGATCATCTTCACCACGAGACATTGGAATCTGTTGAGTTAAACATTGCTCTACTGTTGCCATCCCCTCCTTTCCTTTCTCCCTCTCTGTGAATGAATCTGGAAAGAATGAACCTGAAGTCTATCTTGAACAGCTATAAAACCTTTATGGTGCGTGGGCTGCTCCTCAAGGAGTGGGGCATTAGCCTCCCTGTTCATTCCTGGAGTAAACACAGTGCGTCAGCATATTCCCTAACTTGGGGTCAATGTCTGAGGGAGCGGTGCTCTCCGTGCCTGGCACCTGCTGGTGTGGAGAGGTCTGCTGGCAGCAATACAGCCCAATCAGCCTTAATGACCACACTAAGAACAGAGCTCACTGCTCCAGTGCCTTTGAACTCACTGAGTAATATTTATCCTGTGATAGCAACATCTCCAAGACTACCCTTCTGCTCAACCCTCTAAACGTACAGACTTCTGTATTTATTTTTAAGGCTATATGATGTTATATAATTTATACATATTATATAGTACCTATTCATCCAACATTAAATTCACACTGCTTTTTCTAAGTTATCTCTGAGAAAAACCCAAAGTAAAACATTTCTTTCTTGGAGTTTCATGCTGATTTTTTTTTAATGTTTTTATTGATTTTAGAGAGAGGGAGGAAGAGAAAGGGAGAGAGAAAGAGAAACATCAATGAGAGAGAAGCATGTATCAGCTGCCTCATGCACATCCCCTACTGGGGATTGAGCCCACAGCCCGGGCATGTGCCCTGACCAGGAATTGAACCACCAACCTTTTGGTGCATTGGATGACGTTCAACCAACTGAGCCATGGCCATGGGCCATGCTGATTCTTGATGCGACTTTGGAGTTGCCCTGCTGTTCTATTTGATGTTGTCTAGAAAATTCCACCTCTCTGATGGCAACAGTCTCTAGACCTTCAATCTATGAATTATTACAGGTGCCATCTTTGAAGGATCTATGGCACCAATTGTTGACTGCTTACCTGAAACTTTTCAGTTTGTGATACCAGGTCTATACCCCTTTCAGGTTCTGTGGGAGGGACAAGGGAGAACATAATTCATTTTACTGGAGGTCACCATTATTTTTTCTTCTCTCTATGCCGTCATATTTTATCCCTAATAAGGGCTTTTCCTTCACTCAGTTCTTCAAATACCTCTCTGTCCATACAGGCTCCAAGCTCTCATCTATATGGCACATTCTTGTACTTTCTTGGGTTTCATTGTAGAATCAATTATTAAACCATATCCTGGGCAGAATAACTGTCTGTTGCTTACAAATATCAGGACACCAAAAGGTGGTGACATCCAACAACCAGCTAGCCATGATTGGTATGTGACAAGGACATAGCCTCCATGCTGGCTCTATTTTACCAACAAATAAAATTGAAAAACCCAGTCTCCTATTTGTCGTCACCTCATTTATTCCAGCAGCAGTGCCATAATCTACACTAAAATGAGGATAAAAAAGAGAATCTCAGAAAGATCGCAAAACCATAGGATAGAAGGAAGTAGAAACACACACTTGGTTGACACTGAACGTTTTATATCAAAAAACAACATTTTTAAAAGTTCAGTTTCCAATTACAATTCAGAGTTTCATTTATGATAGATTTGGTTACAGGTCCTTTTTGAGATGAAAGATAACTTAGCTGGGTACCAATTTAATCATCAAATATGAATAAACCAAATCAGAACCTATGAGTATAATTCCTCTGAGGTATGACGCCATTGTACATTTTAACCCAAGTCAGACTCTATGGTTTTATACTTCCATTGTGAACAACAACTCTGAAATGAGGGGAAAAGTTATATTTTTTGTATTTTTGTTTTGAATATATTCTACATTATGGAATTGCTTTTTTCTAAAAACAGAATTATTATGTAAAGTTAATAATATGTTGAAAAGTACAGATAAGAAAATAAAAGCTATCTATACTACCACCAGCCAGATGGAACTGATAAAATTTTGTTGTCTTTTTCTATGTGTAACTAAAATTGTTGCTTTTTTTAATTTGGAGCATACTATTCATACCTTTGGGAAATATGTTTTTTTTTTCATTTAACAATAAACTAAAAATATCTACATGATAGTCAGTTATATTAATACCAGAGGCCCAGTGCACAAAATTCATGCGCAGGTAGGGTACCTAGGCCTGGCCAGCGATCAGGGCCGATCTGTGGGGTGACCGCTGGGGTGATGGCGAGGGGGCTCCCCCGCTAGCACCCATTTTGGCTGGCCTGGGACCTGCAGTCTGGGGGCAGCTCCTGTGTTGAGCATCTGCCCCCTGGTAGTCACTGTGCATCATAGCGACCAGTAGTTCCACCAGTCATTGCACAGTTTGGTCGATTTGCATATTAGGCTTTTATTATATAGGACTAGAGGCCCGGTGCACAAAAACTTGTGCACTCGGGGGAACGGGGGGCCCTCAGCCAGTCCTGTGCCCTC
>NW_006289416.1:6045475-6093815 GCF_000327345.1 Myotis davidii
GCAGGCAGGTGACTGAAGCTCCCAACTGCTCCTTTTTTTTTTTATTCTGGGCCAGCTTTAGCTTTGAGGCTTGGCTCCAGCTCTGAGGCCTCGGTTGCTGTAAGCAGGTATCTGGTTTGTTTGGGTTCTATAATTGAAACACTGTTTCAACTTCAGCTCTGAGATCCTGGCTGGCTGAAAGCAGGTTTCTGGTGTTGTGTTTAGCTTCTATATTTGTAACAATGTTTCAAACTGCAATCTCAGGGCCGGCAGTGGCAGGCGGGGAATGTTAGCTTCCTCCATCATTGAAGCAAGCAAGCCTCATGCTCGCTTCAAGCTGCCTGGCTGCCAGCCGCCATCTTGGCTGGCAGTGAATTTACATATCGCCCTGATTAGCCAATGGGAAGGGTAGCGGAGGTACAACTAATTACCATGTTTCTCTTTTATTAGATAGGATAGCACCTTTTTACTTTCTGTTTCTCTGACATGCTATTTTTATAGACCTCCAAAGGCTACAAACATCCGTAGTCTCAAGTCTTTATGCAATGTATTAATCTAGTATGTTCCAAACCTCCAAGGACAAAAGTTCCCAATCTGAGAATAAAATGAACTTCAACATTCTTCCACTACCAAATCCACCAGTTCATCTACAGTTGTACACATGTATTCTGCCTTCTTGCTGCTACAAAGGATAAACTGATCTAAGTCCAACACCTTCACTTGTGCTCTGGATCCCATCCCCTTAGGACTTCCTCTTTTTTTTTTTTTTAAGAATAATTTATTGATTTTTAGAGAGAGAGGAAGGGGGAGAAAGAGAGAAACATCGATGTGAGAACACAACATTGATCAGCTGTCTCCTGCATATTTCCTACTTGGGATCAAGCTCGCAACCCAGGCATGTGCCCTTAACCAGGAATCAAACTAGCAACCTCTTGGTACATGGGATGATGCCCAACCAACTGAGCCACACTGGCTGGGCTCCCGGGACTTCTTGAGAACTTCACTCTTACAATTGTCACCTTTCTCCTATATCATCAGTTTTTCTCCCTCTTTCCATCACCTTCAAACGTGTTGTAATATCGCTCATTTTAAAAAACTCTCCCTTGACCCTTCCACCTTTCACCACATTTCTTTAAAAAAAAAACACATTTCTTTTTTAAAATAGTTTTCTTGATTTCAGAGAAGAAGGGAGAGGGAGATAGAAACATCAATGATGAGAGACAGTCACTGATCAGCTGCCTCCTGCACACCCTTGACTGGGGATGGAGCCCACAGCCCGGGTATGTGCCTTGAGCAGGAATCAAACTGTGACCTCCTGGTTCATAGATTGATGCTCAACCACTGAGCCACACCAGCCGGACTCTCCTCATTTCTTTGTACTCTTATTCACTGTTTCTAATTCCATTCCTCCATTCTCTCTAAAATAATAGAATTGGGTTTCACTCCAGCCACATCAAAATGCTCCTGTTGAGGTCACCAGTGACCTCCATGCTATCTTTTCCAGTGATCCCTTCTCATTTCTTAACTTAATCTCTACCAGTAACCAGCTGTGGCTCTAAGCTGGTTTTCCTAAACATGACATGATAAAGTTGTAGTAAATGACCTCTTAAGATCCCTAAAAGATTCAACTGAATTGAAGTTATTCAAAAAAGTGAAGCTATGGTGAATCAAGAGCAGCATTTTACACAGTTGATCACTCTGTCCTTCTTGAAACAGTTTCATTATTTAATTTCTAGGATGTAATACTCTCCTTATCTCACTGTCAGCTCCTATTTGGTCTCCTTTGCTGGTTCCTTCCAATTTCCTGATCTCTACACACTGTAGGGGAGCAGGAAATAGGACTCTTTCTTTCTCCATCTACACTCAGTGTAGGTCAGTGATTTTCAACGCTGGTTTATGTGAGAATGACTTGGAGAGCTTTTAAAAACTCCCAAATGCCTGTTGCTGACCCCCAGAGCTATGATCTAGTTGGTCTAGCATGGGGCCTAGCCATCTACACATGTTTTAAGCTCTCACGGTGATTCTAATGTGCAGCCAAGGTTAAGAACAGATGGCCTAGGCTCTGTGTGATCTCATCCAGCTTTAAATAATATACATACAATGACAATTCATATTTATATCTAGCCTGAATTTTTCTCCAGAACTCCAGATTCAACTATTTAACTACCATCTTGAGCTCTCCACTTGTATGTTTATTAGTCATCTCAAACTTAACCAGCCTAAAATCAAATTCTTGATTTCTTTTCACCCCAAATTTGGTTCTTCTGTAGTCTTCTGCATCTCAGAAAATAGCAATCCCAATCTTCTAGTTGCCCAACACAAAAACATTGGAGTCATCCCTGACACCTCCTTTTCTTTCACACTGCATTTCAATCCATCAGTAAAGCCTGTTGACCCGACTTTCAAATTATATACAGGATCCAACTACTCCTCACCACCTCCATTATTACCACCCTGACCCAAGTCACCATCATCTTTGATCTGATTGTCACTGTAGTTTCCTAAGTGATCTCACTGCTTTTGCCCTTATTCCCCTACTTCTCAACAGACCAATCGAGTGATGCTTTGAAAAGATGTACCGAATCATGTCACCACACTGCTCAAAACCCTCCAGTGAACTGATGAACAAAATAGACCCAGAGACATGGAAGCATGGAACAGACTAAGGAATCTCAGAGGGAAGGGGGAGAAGGGAACATGAAGAGATTAACCAAAGAACTTATATGCATATATGCATATCTCATGGACACAGACAATAATGCTTTAGGCCTGGGGGTGGGGGGTGCAGGGTGGAGAGGGCTAGAGGGGGTAAAGGGGGACTTATGTAATACTTTGAACAATAAAGATATATTTAACTTTAAAAAAAAGAAAGAAAGAAAAATCTCCAGTGGCTTCCTATCTCACTCAGAGGTCTTTCTGTGATTGCCCTTGTCCTGACCCACCATGCTTCTCCAGGCTCCTCTTCTGTCATTATTCTCCTTATTCACTTTGATCTAGACACTGACATTTTTGCAAGTCCTTGAACAAATATAGCATATTCCCACCTTAGGGCTTTTGCATTTGCTGTTCTTCTACCTAGATTGTTGGTCCCTTGGTTCTCTTCAGGCCCTGGCCCCTCACTGTCTTAACAATCCTGTCCAAATATGACCTTACAAGAGAGAACTTCCTTGCCACCCTGTATAAGAGAGCTCTAACTCCCCCCGATACCGCCGCCCCCATGCTACCAGTCTATTCACATATACTGCTCTATTTTTCCTAACATCTCTTACCAATGACATACGGATGTTTTTCTTTATACATTCACTGTCTGTCTACCCACACTAAACTGTAAGCTCCGTAAGAGAGGAATCATCAGTTTTGTTCACTGATGAATCCTCAGCTACTAGAATAGGCCTGGCATAAAGTAAACATTTAGTCAATACCTACTGAACAAATGTTTTAAATGAAGCTATTGTGAACCAAGAGCTGGAAGGCAGAATAATGTCAATTCAATGGAATCTTTCAGGAACCTTAGAGGTCATGTCATGGTTGAGAAAACCAACTTAGAGCCATGGAGGGACCTACTGAAAGACTCACAGCTGGTTATTGGTAGAGAAAATAGATGTCATAGCCTCTCCTAGTGTCTCCCAATTCATCCTATTTTTTAAATCATTCCTTTCTTCTCAGAATTTTTCAACAACAAAATAATATATACTTATACTACCACCACTAAGCTAAATTACTGATCTCAACTCAAACAAAGAAACTGAGGTCTAATAAAAAGAGGAATTTCAGACATTCAAACCAATAACGAAGCCTAGAATCAAGAAGACAATGGGAAGCACCTTTTCCCCCACTCAAACCACATCCCTACTTCCATGCCATACTAAGAATCATCATTATATTATATTCCTAATACCCCTTTCAGTTTTCCTTTTATTGTTCCTATTAACAGATAGGAAAATTGAAGCAGAGACCAAGCAGAGAGAACTATCCAGAAAAACTGACATGAAAGTTTCAGGTGGCTTACCACCAATGATGGTTAACTATACAGAAACATTTACTGAAGGGGAATAAAGAGGTGGCATTTCACATCTAATAACCTGATTTTAATTTCCTTTAAATTTTATTTTAGGTATTTAGTTTTTGTGAAGGGAAAGGAGGCTGGAAAACATAGATTGAGGAGATTTGTTTTTAACCATTCAATTTCTGATTATTAGCTATAAGCAGCAAAACTGGCCCTGAGCAGACTCCTGTAAGATTAGCATGGTAACCGGTTGCACTGCTTCCTCTCCCAAAGACTCATCCTTAACTTCCTAAATTGGCTAAATCACAAGGTATGTTTTTCATTTGCAGTTAAAACGGAGTGGAGGAGAATAAGAAAGGGGGGGTGGGTGGAAGAGTTTCTTATCCCTCCAATTGTTTTTTAGGAAGCACTCAGCTTAAGAAAACAAATTAAGCAATAGTCATCTTTCAGTTTGTCTATAAAAGTAGAATATTTTTCATTACAGAGAAAAGTTTTCAGTACTTTAAACATCAGTTGAAATCATTTCAAAATATTAAGAAATCAGTGCATGAATCAAAGACATCCAAGGAATCCAGTAAATTTTATTGAAATCCTGTTTGCCACAGACTTTCTCTGTCCTTTTGAACTTGTTTCTGTTGTACTGCTCTTGCAAAATATCCTTATATACACTTTAAAACCTCTGACACAGCAATTCTCATCATAGCTCACTTGCAAATCATTGAGTCATTAGGTAGGGATGTGTAGGTGGGTGAGGAAGGGAACTGGGTAATCTTCACATCAGCATTGTTCCTTTCTACCCCCAAATCCTCAGAGATAGTGGCCTCATTTGTAAGAGGATTCAAATCTAAGAGAAGTCCCTGGAACCATTCATACTAAAATACAGAATATGATAGGCATAGGCCTTCAAATCTCACTGACCTTTAGGACAGGATGTAACTGGGTCTAGTGACCATGAGTGCAATGAAAATATATAAGTAGGGAACAAGGAGAAGGAATAGAACTAGAGGAAATAGATCTTACTTTGACTTTGATTTCTGTTTTTATATGGAAGCTATGGAGTTTTTCTCACCCAGTCCCAGCCTACAGTTGACGGTTAATATTCTGGCCACCCAAAAAGACATCTTTAAAAACATAACAAAATATACTGTTACCAAATGGTCGCATAAGGTTTAGTAGTGTGCATGAGCACTTGCGGAGACGTACTGCTCAGTTCCTAATATCAAGAATATCCTTAACTCATCTGGAGACTTGTCAGCACTACTTAAGAAGGTCCTCAGGGCCTCATCCCAAATCCAAGATCCTTTTCCCTCTTTCAAATCCAAAGGGGGAGCTAGTGTCATTTATCTAGAAAATATATGACTAACAGTTAATCCTTGGCATGATGTCAACTCAAGTATTCGGTTACTAGGCACAGAAAAAGTCATTTGAGGAGGAAAGGCACCTGAAAGCTTTTCTATTCAGCCTCAGTTCAATCCATTAGGTGTTTATTGAATTGAACAATGCACTGTTCTAGGCTTATTGACTTTCCTCCTCAACACCATAACCTAATGTTGACAAAGAGCCTTACAAATGGATCACGTGTAACCACCTCTGCTGCTGAAGTCAAACACGGGGAGCTACCGATGGCCCTGGAAGTTCTGAGCTCCTAGTTTCACAGTTCAGGCATCCTAAAGACTTCTGGCCTCCTGCTAGCGTTCGTTTCATTTATTAGCTCATAGTGAGCAGGCTATTAGCAAGGAATGAGGATTCCGCATTTGGTGAAACTGTTTGCCCCAACTGTGTACATGCCCCTGAGACTAGGCAAGGGCAAAACCTAAACAACATTCTCTCATGGGCATCACAGAAGGATGCTAACAAGACTCCTTTCCCAGGGCTACTGAAAACACTGTGTTTTACTGAGCATTTAGTTTACATGAATTCCTCAAACACCTTAGGCAAATTGTAAGTGTATTTGACACTTACCTTCCTCTGCCTGTCATCCTTCCTTTCTCTTTATGGCTCCTGAGCACAGATGACTCCAGGTTTTTCTGAAGTAATACACAGGTTGCTGTCCATGTGCTCTCCAATCACTGAGTGGGTTTGTAACGCCTCCCAACAAGATGCCTCCCACACAGATGAAGACCATCTTGTCATTTACTCACAAAGCTAAGCCCCTGAGGAAATGCTGTGTATACCAGCAGGTATTCCAATAATCTGTTCTGGGTAAGTGAATGAATAACATGAGTGAGTGAGTGAGTGAGTGAGTGAGTGAGTGAAAAAATGACCACACCAAAATCTTTCCTCTCTAACAATAGGTCTTGCCTGACTATCTTCTATGGTTCTTCTTGACTTAAAGCAGTGGTTCTCAACCTTCTCGCCCTTTAAATACAGTTCCTCATGTTGTGACGCAACCATAAAATTATTTTTGTTGCTACTTCATAACTGTAATGTTGCTACTGTTATGAATCGTAATGTAAATATCTGATATGCAGGATGGTCTTAGGCGACCCCTGTGAAAGGGCCGTTCGACCGCCAAAGGGGTCGAGACCTACAGGTTGAGAACCGCTGACCTAAAGGATTATCTCAGATCTTTCTCTCTTTAGGGAATCAGAGTAAATTATACAACTTCCTTTCCTTCCTTCTTTCTCTTAACCTGACATACTCCATCTAATTTTGTAATCAGGGCTTATGGTTTCTTGTATGTCCAGATTATTGCTCAATGTGGATAGAGTGTGTACCTGTCTTTCCAAGTGACCCTGAGCTGTGTCCCAGGGGAGCCCCTTTTCACTGTTCCTTGTGGCAGCCTCCTTTGCCCCTTTTCTCATTGCACTATGAGGTCTCCGATGCCTGAATTAACTTGCCCCGTATATTTGCACATGTCAATATGTTAACATGACCCTTAAAACTCCTCCCACACCAACAAATATAATCTCCCCTGTCACTACTAAAAGAGTGTGAAGCTGGGTTTCAACCCATGAAAAGGTTGCACACAGTACAAAAGGGAAAATAAAGCTCAATGGCTTTGAGATGATAATCACCTCTACTGTCCCCTATCTTATAGATCCTGTATCATTTTTTCAAAGTTTTGGTAATATAGTAATTTAACTTCTAAAATGGAAACTAAATATACTTAAATGCTACTCAAAATATCAGCTGACCAACAGGATTTGTTTTTCTCATTTCTAATTCTAACACTTAGATGTGCCATGCATGATCAGATGCAAGGGTTACTGGGAATTCATAAAGGTGGTAGAAATATTCTCAGGTCATAGATCTGCTCGCTGAAGCTGAAGAAAAGAGAAAACAGAACTTGGCGTCTTTGCCACTTAAATCCATTTTCTTATTCCTAAGTAGGTAATCTGTAGTGCCAAATCCCTACCCCATTCCACTTTTTCTTAATAACCACAGCTGGTGAGGTATCCCTGCCTGGGATGGGCTGTGGTCACCTGTAGGGGGTAGATGAGCAGGTATAAGATCTGGCTCTGGCACTTGGCTGTAACTGGGACAAATCATAAGCTCCCTGAGCGTTACTTCCTTCACTTGTGAAGTAAAGCTTGATGGCATTATTGGGAAAATTGAACGAAATTTGTAAAAACACTTTGTAAAGCTAATGTTGAATGTTTATTGAATGCATAGTATGTGATAGTCACTATGTTAAAAATTTCACATGCCTCCCATCAGCTAATAAGAATGCCAGAACTACTTAGGAAAGTCCTTGAGGAAAATCCAAATCTTGGTAAACTAAAGCATTTAGCCTGACCACTGTGGCTCAGTGGTTGAGCATCAACCTATGAACCAGGAGGTCACGGTTCAATTCCTGGTCAGGGCACATGCCTAGGTTGCAGGCTCGATCCCCAGTGTGGGGCGCGCAGGAGACAGCTGATCCATGATTATCTTTTATCACTGATGTTTTATCTCTCTCTCTCCCTCTCCCTTCCTCTCTGAAATTAATAAAAATATATTTTAAAAAAACATTTAGTAAAACATAAAGGGCTAAACAAGAGTAGTTATTTCAGTCCATCACTGCTCTCCAGCAATAAAAGGGTGGCTCTGTTGCTTATAGGGTTTATTATTAAAGTACATATATTGAATGAATAGCATTTATTCCTGTTTAGAGAGCTATCAGAGGAATTGCCTATTCAGATGTGAGCCATGGGTTACCTCATATTTTGTATAGTAAAGTTACAGTTTTTTAAAAAGCTAGAATTTTCTGCAACTGGCAATTACAATGGTGAATAGCCTAAAATACTTCCATGCCCAGGCAGACTTGGGTGTCTTTAAAACCCCTCTCTTCAGCAGCCGGGCACCGCAGGGAACTGGCGCTGGCCCCTTCCTGTGAGAATGGGGACTCCTAAAACAGGTTCCTTGAGCTCCATGACTGCCATCAGCCTGGCCAAACCTTTCTTGAAACTGCTTTCCAGCCTGGGATTCTTTCCTTCCAATCGTCTTTCCTCCCCCCGCCTCCTTCACAGGTATTGGAGCTGCATCATGGTCTGCCTGCTCCTGCATCCTCCTGCCTCCTCCCCTTTATCCTCCACAGGTGTTTCCACCAGTAAATCTCTAGCACATCAAATCCCACCTTGGAATCCGCTTGTTCACGGACCAGAATTCACACGGTGTGTTTGAATTAACTTGAACTGTGACAATGGTACTGTATAGGCCACTCTGAGGTAAGGAATTAAAAGGTTGGTAACAACAATTACAGGAATTTATATGAAGTGTATACCATTTATACCTAATTACCCTGAGAACAATGTCCAATTATACAGATTATCAAATACAGGTCAAATTATGTTTGTTGTGGGTTTGATTATGGCACTGGGCTGTGTTCTTTGTATATACTAAAGTTGACTAAAAGAAATTTTTTTTAATTAGAGGAAACATTGTAGGCAAAGACCAATTGTCTTCAAAATCCACACACCGGAAAGGGACAAACTTCAATGCATCGCCCCAAGATATTTAGCAGTAAATATTTGTCCTTCTTGTTTCCCACCTTGGATTATGAGATCTTAAGCGTAAGGAAAAAAACTACCTTTATTCCTTAGGTGTGACCCTTTCAAATTTGTTTCTCTCCTGAGCAAGTATTGGCTTGCCGGGATTACTCCATAGTCTCTAATGAAAACAGCTTCCTAGAGTGGTCCAGGATGTTCTCGAGGCCACCTGAGCCCATGACTGGAAATGTGGGCCCCGAATTTGATGACACTGAAGGTACCCAGCAGGCTGGGCCTGTAAGCAGGCAATGGCTTGTGCAGCCCACAAGGATTTCATCCTCAAACCCAGGCAGCTGCAGGCAGTGCAGTCATGCCCCACCCTCTCTGTGAGTCAGCACAGGGTCTCTGGTGGATAAGAGAGTGTGGTCCCTGGGTTCCAGCTAGACAAGGTGAGACAGGAAAGATCAGAAGTTCACCTGGGAATGCCAAACCCTCACCCCAGCTCTTCTTAGCTTTCGGGTTTGGACACAAACTCTAAATCAGCCTTTTGCTTTGATTCACACTGAGAAGCTAGGATACGTATCTTCCCAGGGCTCTGGGGGCTCTTTACACAGAATAGGAATTGCCAAGTAGATGGTTTTGTGCAATAAATCTTCAGCAGTCTGGTGGAGAATGGGGGTAACATTTCTTGGAGATCTATCCACCTTGAAGGTAATCCCCTAGGCATTATTCTAGGCATTTTACACATCTTACCATATTTAACTCCCATTACAACTCCTTTTCCTGATGAAAAAATTTAGAATCACTGAAATTAAAAAACTTAAAGTTCACTGAAAACATGGCAAAATCAGGACTTGAACAATGACCTGCTGTTAGGAGTTTTTTCTGAAGAAAAAAGGAGCTTTGGGTCCCACAGGTATTAGTTTCCTATTGCTGCCATAACAAATCACCATGAACTTAGTAGCTTAAAACAACAGAAAGTTTATCATCTTACAGTTCTGGAAGTTAGAAAAGTCTAAAATGGGTCTCACTGGGCTAATTGCAAGGCACTGACAAGGCTGAGTCCTGGAGGCTCCAGGTGGGAGTCTTTTCCAGCTTGTAGGGACCACCATATACCTTTCCTCATGGCCCCTCTTCCACCTTCAAACACATCACTCCAACTGCTTCCCCCACCACACTGACTTTTTCTCCCTTTGATCCTTCGGCCTACCACTCATAGGAACCCTAACCTCATCTCAAGACCCTTAATTTAATCACATTTGCAAAGTCCCTGTTTTATGTAAGGGAACATATTCACAGGTCTGGGGATTAAGACAAGAACATCTCTGGGACCATTTTCAGACTATTGCACATATATAGTGGGTCCTATTTGTCACCACATGTCCTCTTATGTGGCTGGCACAAGATTATTATCTGTCAATCTAAATCACATAAAATTTCTTGGGGACTTCTACTGGAACCTGAAACTTCCAAACTGAGTGACATTTCTTTGTATAAAATTATAAATATCTAACACCTAAAAGCAAAAAAAACATAGTTAATATATGGATACTTCTTGCTTTTTGGTTGTTTTGCTAAGGAGGATGGTGACATTGGGACTTACAAAAGCTATTTGTTTCCTTTAATGAAAATTAATTTCTTTCTGCTTTGAAAGTTGACATAACATTTAAATCTTCAGGGTAACCAAGGACAGTAGTATAAATCATGTCCTTCCACTCAAAATAATAGGGCTTTTTTTGCTTAAAAGTAAACTGTAATAAGCATAGGAAATAAATATCTTGAGTAGACTCATTTCCTGTTGGATAAAAATTAACACTTCACCTTGACATTAATATGTACTTGTTTAACATTCTGTTTATGCTTCAAAGCCCGTTAGTTTCTTTCTTTAATGGGAATCACCACATAACAAGTGGTGTTTGGTATGTTGTGGGGAGGTTTTTTATATTTGTTTTCCTAGGTTGAAGAAACTTAGGAAAAAACATTACAAACCATTTAAAACAAGTATGTAAGCTGAATTATATCTAAATTGATGGAAAATTTTGCTCATCCAGTGCTCATAACAACATGTGTTGCTTTAAAAATGGCATCCACCTGACTAAAGGATTTGTCCCACTCTAAGTCTCCAATGTTGTTGCACCGAACTGATGGAGAGATGGACTCGATCCAGTGGACCTTCTTTACAGCATTACCGATGCTCTCCGCTAAGTGCTACGAGACAGTCACACACAAGACATACCTCCATAGAAGACATACATGGTGATGAAACTCAAAGTAACGCAGAGGGGAAGTCAAGCAGGAGAGTAATTTATAATCACTACAGTTATTAACTTCAAGTCAGTACCATACAGAGCCCATTAGTTTCTGACAGAAACATCACAGACTCTGTTCCTTTTTCACCTTATTAAGAAATCAAGTTGGAATGAAAGTGAGAAAGAATGAAGAATTGTAAGAATAACCTTAAACATGGATTTTGATTTAATTTACTTTTTTAAGGAATTATAAATATTTAATAATTACAAACATTGATAATTGATAATTACAGATGAATGACTTAAGATCAGGAAAGTTGATAATAAAGTAGAAATGAGGGACCTGGGCTGTCTCCCAAGACCTTTTGTTTTCTATATTGTCTTTTTATGTCTACTCTGCGTAGAATTGTAAAGTAGATAAAACACACCCTTTGTGTCTCCCACACCTTCTATTTGGAGTCCCCCCTCCAAACTTTGGCACCCACTGCCCAGACTCCCAGGGCCTCTGCAGTTCAATTTTGCAGTATTGCCCCATGCTGCACAGTTTCTTTCCCCAACAAAATTTATCTTTCCAGTGTTCTGTGTCCTCGGACTCTGTCCTCTGGCCAGGCCACATATTGCATTTTAACAGGTATTTTCCAAAGCTTTTCATAACCAAAGGAGTTCATAGAGGCAGCAGCTATCGTTGGATGGGTGCAGCCTAAAATCTCTATAAACTTTTCCTATCAGTAGAATTGGCTTTTTAGCACTTTGTCCCTTCCCTTATTATGCCTTTAATAACAGAATGGTACCATCTAGTCCCTGAGAAAAGTTTTACTTTTAACTGAATACTCATATATACAGAATATACACCTATGAGTTCTTTACTACTGAGTCAAGATACTCATTGTAACCCACACAGAGTTAACTAGCATATGGAGTGATGCCTCCACCTGGGTCAGCTCATTTTACCAGCCTCCCTTCTTTCTTAATTTTGGGGTCAACCACTTGGTCACCATGTCCCCATCCTTCAGGGAGCTTCCCCCTTCTGCAAAATCTCTCTCTCTTCATCCTCTACCCATGAGCCTCTTGGTCTCTTAAAAACCTCCAGGTCTCTCCTATCCTAGGATTTCTTTCTTCACTTTCATCTTTAGAATAGGGCGTTGGTCAGTCGCTTCCATCTGACTTTGGTTTTTTACTAGATGGGCCTAGATCAGAGATGGCGAAACTTTCGAGCTCGGCGGGTCAGCATTTTGAAAAACCCTAACTTAACTCTGGTGCTGTGTCACATACAGAAATTTTTTGATATTTGCAACCATAGTAAAACAAAGATTTATATTTTTTATATTTATTTTATATATTTAAATGCCATTTAACAAAGAAAAATCAACCAAAAAAATGAGTTCGCGTGTCACCTCTGACACGCGTGTCATAGGTTCACCATCACTGGCCTAGATAAAACTTCCACTCATGAAAACAGAGGAGGAAATGGAAAAACAATCCTATTAAGGTCAAACATCTTCAAGACAATCACAGTTTTACATTGCCAAGAAAGACTTAGCATAATTCCCCTGTGGTTTAGACTAAAAAAGCCTTTGTCTTCTTTCTCTAGCTGGAGTTGTTCTAATTTGATATGCACATAACCTCAGAAGTAAAATGGATATAGCCGGTGCTTCCTAGAAGGAGGGTGGGAGGGGGGCAGAATCTATGCTGCCACCGTGTCGTTATTGATTTTGTAAACATTATTGGTCACTTATGCCGAGCACTAGGGCTAAGGAGTAAATAAGTCAGCCATGGTTTCCTGCTCTCCTAGAGCTTCTGAACCAGATTCTAGAGCGGAAACAGGCTTTAAATATTTCTTAATTTCGTGGTTCCCAAAGTATCTACGGAAGATAATCAATAGTCTATATAATGTTAATTGCTGCTTCTCGGGTACGGTGGAGGGAGGAATTGTGTTCAATGGCTAAATTAAGTTAGAATTGTCAGGCTGAACAAAGTTAAGCCCATTTCCTCACTCCAGTCCCTTAATATGCTAACATACATCTTGATTCCCTGAGTGGGAAGGGGAGAGGATGAGATGCAATATAATAATTTGCTTTCCTCAGACTTGTGTCAACACAAATCCTTTTTGATGAGTTTCCATTAACATCCACTGCTGACAATCATATTTCTGTTAATGTTTCCAAGACCCACATCCAAATCATTCTTCTGCCCCTGAGGAAACTGAGATGCCCTGGAACGGTGAGGGGCAGGGCGGGCAGTTCCTTCCTGTTAGTCCATGATCTTCTGACCATTCGTAGTGCTTGTTTCTACTGTCACTCCTCCTTCCTTGGAAAAACATATGAAATCAGTGTTTCTTCCTTCTTTATTTCCCTCCTTTTCAGATAATGGTCTTGGCACTCATAGTTTCTCATTTGCTGGGTTTTCTCCATTGTTTATAAGGTCTTAAAAAGGCAAGGCCAACTTTTAGATAATTGGTGCTCAGTAAATGTTTGTAGCCAAACATGATGATAGCTCCCCCCTCTAGCCTCATATAAACCTTCCTTCTAAGGAGTCCCTCCCCATCCCAATTCAGAACTACTGTCATGTTGTCTGCAATAATTAATACCACCCCTGAAATGGGTTATTCTTGGTATGCTCCTTTAAAAGGGTCATTAACAAGTTTTTTATTGATTTTACCTACTTACACAAGAGACTATTTAATTATTAATGCATATGATTCACACATGATTAACTAAGTTCTGAGCAGAATACACAGAATACTCATCCTCTCATATGGGATGGGCTCTTTGTGAGAAATTTGCGAGTATTTGAACTTATGTGGATATATATTTAATTACGAAATCTACCTCGCTACAAATTAGGTTATATGAACATAATTATGATTTTGGAAACTTGAGGCGGTGGAAATCTCTTTCCACTATCTCAATTTAAAAGATCTCCAAGTCCTTAACAAGCAAGTAGGGCCTGCTGTACTGCCACCTTGTGGCAACAATGCATTAAAGCGAATTAAATAAATATAGCTAACTCAAAAGAGGAAAGGACTTTAAGTGTTATTCAGGAAAATGAAATATGTTACAATGTGGGTAATCAAGTGGCCACAGATATATCATTTGGGCCCTTAAATTAGGTTTTGCCTTAATATTCTGACCAAGTACTCACTGCACATGTGACCCACCCACTCTGCGGAGGGATTTTTCACGGAACGAAAACTTGATGGATACAGGTAGAAAACACGTGTCCGCGAGCTGTGAAGCAAGCTAGAGTTGGTTATATCAATAGGTAAAATCAATAAAAAACCTGTCAGTGGGTTAGAGAGAGACTTTAGCATTTAGATCTCTGTTCATTCTTTTATTCAACCAATAATTGTTAAGCACCTACCATGTGCCAGGCACTTGCTAAATGGAAGAAATATATTGATGAGAAACGGTTTAAGGTGAGACACGGTCTCTGCTCTCATAGGTTATACAGAGAACACTATTGAGATTTGAACACGGTGAAATTCAATGGAAAGTGGTACTTTCACATGCGCTGTCACTCCTGTCTTCCAACCTGGCCCCGAAGGAACTTATGTCAAGTTCTGAGAGAGAAGGGAACAGTGACAATCCAAAAGAGGTAGGCAAATAAGAGAGTTTTAACACTAACAAGCTAAGAAATGGAGAAGAGACTCTCCAAGGGGCCCATGGGAAGGTCATAGTTATGGGTTTAGCCCTTTTAACAGGTGTGTACTGAGTTTGGAGTGTGAGTCTAGCATGTGCTGGAAGAAACAGATAATGTAAACCTCAGCTAATGCCCTCGAGTATCCACATTATCATTGCAAAACAATATGAAAAGCTAATTGACTTAAGAGATCATAAATCCGCTTAAAATAAAATGCTAAATGAATGGCACAGGCAGTAGTGGACTGAAAAGAGAAAGCTCCTGAAAGAGGCAGCAACTCCTTCATACATTGGGCCTTACAGACAACAGGAACTGACACATGGAGAGGAAGAGAGGGGTGAGGAGAAGTCATCCCAGGCGACAGAACAGCAGGAGCAACAAGGATCAGACACAACTGGACATGGACACTGAGGACTATAAAAGGGGTTTGAAACATGACTCCTGCTGTCTGGTAATAAGTCCATTTTTCTGAGCATAAATAGTTAGAAACTCACAATGTTCAAATAATGCGTTCTAGTCTTAGGGTTTCTCCTATTTTCTCTCCTAGCCTTAGTGGTGGGCTAGCCAGCTAGATGAACAGCAAGCGTGTCACCCAGTAATAAGGTCATCAAGCTGGAGCCAGAAGTGGGTAGAAGACGGCAAAGACCAGTTTTTATCTCCCAGCTCCCCTCCCTGTCAAGGCCTCTGGTCTTTACCTCGGGGAAGAGCCTGCATTTTCTCCCCACGAAACAAGTTGCTGGATATTTGTCATATCAGAGAAATGACAGCTTCTAAAGAAGTGCTCAAAGTAAAAAAAAAATAAAAAAAAAAATACAGGGCTTAAAGCTCACTGAGGGATGACCAGGGCTCAGGAAGGCAGAGAGCTGAGAAAGATCCCTGGGGTTCCCAGAGTCCTCACACTGCTAAGGCCTCTGAGAAATCAACTGATCAGCATCACCCACTTCCCTTATCTGCTGTGGGCATCCGTCGAGTCCCTGCCACCTCACAATTAAATAACCTGCACATTGACTAACTTCCCTGTGTTCTTTTCTCGTTATCTAAATCACATTAAGTTGCATTCCTTTATACTTCATTGTTTAATATCCACATTTTGAAAATTCAAATTCACAAAAGAACTTAATAGCTTATGAATCCTTCCTCTTGACATAAGGTCAATTACAGCTTTATGGCTTACGATAGGCATCCACAAACTAGGGTTCGTGGGTCAAATCTGACCCACTACCTATTTGTATAAATAAGGCTTTACTGGAACACAGCCATGCCCATTAGTTTATGTATCAATGAACACTTCCATAATACAATGGCAGCGTTGAGTGGTTGTAACAGAGACCATGTGGCCACCAAGCCTAAAATATTTATAGCCTGGGCCTTTACAAAAGAAACTGCTAACCCCTGGCATAAAATAGATATAATTGAGGATCACAAGACTGCAACTACAAAAGGACTTCCAAATATGCCTTTGGTCCCTGCTAGTCTCTCCCTTCCCTTGGTATTTTTGTCACCCACAACAAATTCAAAGGAAGAGAACTCAGCCTTTCCCTCTACAGGGGACTAAGTTTTAGGAGGGAGCAAACCAGATGTAGATATCAGAAGACCACTGTGGCTAAATCCAAGAAGGAATAGAAGATATGCACAGATGTTAAAGTATAATGACAATTCTAAAGAAAGTGGCCAGAAGTTTATTTTTGATTTAATGAATAGTGGGAAGTCCCTGGAGGACTGAGTAATACTACTCAAGCAGCAGGTGCAGAGAAGGCTCTCAGCTATGAAGGGGGTGGGGCGTCCCAAGGGGCGGTCATTTTGTATGGGGCTTCCTCCCAGGCTCCATTTGACACTGGGACCAGGCCTGAAGTTACCTTCCATGGCCTCCCCACCCCTCACCCTCTAGCTCCTCAATGATGAAGAGTCTGGCTCTGGGCCTGACAGTGAACTGGAGCCTCTAACTCAAAGGAAGCTCCACAAAAAATGACCTTGGAAAACTCACTCTGCAGAGCACGGTGGATGTCAGCGAGCATCTCTCAGAGATTTATGGCCCAGAACCTAGTCTCCTGTTACTGAGCGATTCCGCTGAATTTCCATTGAGTAATAAGAACAGGATAACAGCTGAGCAGCCCAAGGTTAGCAACCTTCTGAAGTCCACCCAGTTCCACACAACCTCTTCCTATTGGTACACAGAGGAGATTTATTGGGATGTTTTCGCAGGCCAGGAAATTGCTACAAGATTTTGCCATTGACAAAGGAGCAAACGTCACTGCCCAAGTTTCTGTTGGACTTTCTCCACATCATTAGTTCTAGAACTGGAAATGATGAAAATAGGCTGATTCCTTGTTCAGTTATCAGGTGGGAGGGCAACCAAACACTATTCTAATTTCATTGTTCTCACTTCAAGGATTATTAATGGCAACTTTAGGGTACAGCTTATATTTGGATTTCCACTTTGTTTCCTGTTCTTGTGGGATTCATTTGAATCGCTACTTGGTTGAACAGTCAACATTTCTCTTATTATGTGGCTTCTAAACTACTGAGGAAAAACTACAATGTCAGAAGTGAGTTTATGTCCACCATCTTTGAGACGTGTCAAAGTTAGTGATCAAAATTGACTTTTCTGCATAGAAGGAAAAGCGGTAGCTATGGCACAGTTCTGGTTCCATAGAGCATCTCTTATTTACTCTTCCTTATGATCAGGGAATTCCCAAGCCAGGCATAGCTGTTCTAATACTACTTATGTCTGCCCTGGCATAAAAGTAGTCCAAAAAAAAAGCAGGAAATAGTAACAGGACCAGGGTACAGTAAGCACCATAGTGGTAATCACTGAACTGAACAACATTCACATTTGCCACATTTCCTCCATATCACAAGTTCAGACCTATTAGCTATACAGGACAAAGCAAGGAGAGGATACAGTCAAAGACGACTTTTTTGCTGGGAGATTAAAAGAATGGGGTTGCTCCTGATAGAAGATTGAGAGATTGGAAAGCTGCTCTATTGTTAGTGTTTCTGGGTTTCCTTTTTATCATAGCCATCTCTCTTAAATGCTGTCTGAAAAATACTCACACTTCACTACAATTGCATTCAACATGGTGTTTTAGCACCCACTGAAGCCAGGGTGTACAGAGGAGAAAAACGCTCCCAAATTTGTCAATGTGCTGAGGGTCACAGGAAGGAGGGATTCGGCCTACGGACTCCTAGGCTCCAGCAGCTGCTCTGAGTCATGTATTCATTAAATCATGTTTTCCATCTGCCCAAATAAAGAGGAAGAATAAGCTTAAAATGTTACCTTGTTGTAAGAATTAGAAAGGACACGGCATCGGAAAGTCCTTTGGAAGCTGTAAAGTGTAGAGATCCCCCTCATATCTCCTTATTCCAAAGGAAGTTAAACAGAAAGTAAAACTAGAATGTTTTACATAGAAAGGTGAAACAAGTTCTGCTCTAACAGCTGTCAGTTAGGAATGGACCCAAATGATCCATGCTGGGCCCGAGACTCATCGTGCTGGGTCAGGAAAGCAGCTGGTTCTGGCAGGACTGCCTTCCGTATCCTTCCCGCCTCGGTTTCTGCACTGGCTCCAGCCTCCCTCCCTCACATGCACATTCTCTGTGGTTGAGGGTTGTCTCTGAAGCTCCACTCCCTTCCTTTTCCCAAGCCCCAGTTACAGGAACTATTGCAAGATTAACTCTCTCATACTATATTTCATCCAACAGAGCAGCAACTCAGGGGTTTTGGCTTCTGGAACAAGAGTAAAAGATCTACAAAATAGTAAGTTCATTGGCAAGAATCTTTTAAGACAATTTTGTGTTGATGAAAAGTGTCAGATCAGCAGCCACAAAGTCTGAGTTTATGTTTATTCATCTAGCAGGTAAAGATTCGCAATACTATCCAAATCTCTCACCAACCTACAAGACCAGCATAATGCAAATTCTAAGTAAAAAGGTAATTCCTTACTTGTTCTCATGTTGTAAACTTCACATAATAATGTGATGACTCCTAAGCTCTTTCCTATAAATTATGTCATTTAACTCTTCTGCTGAATATCTAAAATAATAGTGATAATGATGATGATGTATAAACACACCACTTAACCTGCTTTAGCCAAGAGTCTTCGTATCTTTTTTAAAGTAATAGACTGTATTTTGATCAGTTGTAGGTTTACAGAAAGTTAAGTTGTTTATATCTTCTTAAGAGCAGTTTTTCTTCTTAAAAGCTAAGGTGTATTTCGCTGTGATGAAAGTAACTTCTTCTCCAGAGTGGAAAGCAATGCGCACGAGGTGAGCATGGGCCCTGGCACCAGAGCCTAACTCCTCCTTTATCAGACTGTGATCTTCGGTTGGTGAATTCCTTACCCCTTCTGGCCTGGTTTTCTCCTCTCTACAATGAGAATAACAATAAACAACATAATACAGAGGTCTCAAAGAATTTAATGGAATAGCACAGTGGAGAGTACAAAGTAGGTGCTCAAGAAATGTTTGTCTTATTTCCATTCCCATTGTACCTTAGGGGGGTGAGAAATGGCTATATCAGAGGACCCTACATAAACCTTTACTGGGATTCTGATCTTTTGCCTGAGTTTACTCTTCCTGAGGGATTTTGTAAAAAAAGAAGATAAGCAGAAAATTGGAGACATCTAGTTTTCCAACCCATCCTTGTTAACTGAGCTTTTTTATCTGAAGCTTTTTGATCTGAAGAGATGCGATTAGAGGCAAAACCCAAAATAAAATAAAAAGACAGCCTTTAGACCAGGGCAGAGCTAGCCTGGCAGAGAGGAATGATAAAGGAGACAGAAGAGCAGTGGGTGGAGCCCAGCTGAATATAGCAAGTACCCAAGCAGACCACTTAGAGGCCCAGAGGGGGGTGCTCCAGCTGACACAAATGCAATCTGGTAAAATGCAAGACAGCCCTGGGAACTGCAAGGAATGCATAGGAGAGCTTTGTGGGGCACTACACAATTCAAGGGTAGACAATTAGGGGCAGTAGACTCGAGGTGATAAGGCTAGGGGACTTCATTTGTACTCATAGGTTATGGAACATTCAGGTTGTATTCTCAGCCATGTCGTGGACCGATGACTGTAAATCAGGCAGCCCATTCTGAAAGCTTGTCTCTGCCCTGATGGAGTAAAAGACACAGGAGCTTTGGAGGCATGCATATGAGTGTGTGGTGAAGGGTGGATGATGAGCTAAGAACACAGAAAGAAGATAAAAGAAGAAGAAAACAAAAAGAACAAAGATTTATTTGCTAACCAAGAGGGCGTTCACAAATATTTCTCCCACATCCCATCCAGAAAGATTTCAAGGCCAGGAAAATAAAAGCACCTGTCGGATATCAACTGATTAAAGCTCAAGGGAAAACCGGCAAATGTCTTCATTTTCTTATTCAAGGACTCCTTTTTATAATCAAACACAAGAGGAGACAGTTTTAAGTAGGTGCCTGAGTCATAAGATATATGAAATGTTTGACATGTTGCTTAGTTCTACAAAGAGAAACTTCCAAATAATTTATAAAGCAACTTATTTTTTTCAGATTTCCACTTTGGAGGAGTCTTGAAATCCAATACACAGGAATATAAGGACTATAATTTTTTAATGTTAAGAGTAAAGACTTCCCCTTATAGTAATTAATATAATTATGTATCTGTGACTTCAAACTTAAAGAGGCAAAGACTTCACTTTAAGGGTCAACTATTTTTGGATCTTCCAGTCTCCTTCCCTGTGAATAATACTTTCATTGAACCAACACAGCTCTCTGAGAGTGACATGAGTCTTCCTGCTTAGACAAGCAGTTCGACAGTGAACTTCCTCCTAGCTCTTTCCTGAGAAGGCAAGTCCCAATATATCCTTTAAATACGGTATCACCAGTACCCTAGAACTTCTCCCTAATTATCGCACTTCATTAGCTAAAAGAGCTGTGTGTGTGCAGTTTCTTACAAAGAAGTCAAAAGAAAGAGTAAGATTTGGTCTTTGGAATCGACCATTTCCATTTTCCCTTCTTATATCAAGCATTAAAGCCAACCACATTGAAAATTTTTTCAATCTACCTTGAAGTGATTTAATTTAACAGTTTGTACCAAGTGACAAAACGGAGATAAGAGACATCTCATTAAAGGGGGAAAAAAGAAAAGCCACCATACTTTTAAATTTTAATTTTCATCTGCCTTCCCCCCTCTCCCAACCATGTTGAAAGACTTTAACTCAGGGCTAGAAATGGTTTGGCAAGATCAGTTCATCAGTGTAAATAGTTTCCTGAACTCCTAAAGTGATTTTGTGAAAATTAATTTTAGAGTTGAACCTTTAAAAGTTTTTAGTCTATGTTTCTATCATGTGTGTCTCCATTTATATAGAGCTCTGGCTGGAGCCCAGGTGAGCATAGCAAGTATACAAATCCCTTTGTAATTGTTCTGTAAGTAGCAAGGTATTATTTGATTTCAGTAAATTCACTAAAAGGGAAAAATTAAAGATCAAAAAATACAGACCAAGTAATTAAAAATACTTAGCAACAATCTGAATTAACCAAATTCAAATTTACATTTAAATTTAGATGTTTTTCTTATCCACATCTGTTGAAGTGAGACCTTTGAAGCATCAAAAAGGAGGGATATATTATACTTTGCTAAGCTATATTCATATTTTGAGTGGGTTTGAAAGAGAATTAGGAAAAATTCCATTTGACTGAATCATAAATAGAGCTAACAAATTAGTCATGTTTCAAAAGTTAATGTAAAAATTCTGTAAAAAATATTTAGTTTAATATTTCATTTAATTAAAGTTTTTCAAAGAGCATGTAATATCAATCCTTGCAAAAGCGTTATTGCAGCCTTTTTTACGAAGATGGCGCCGAAAGCTAAGAAGGAAGCCCCTGCCCCTCCCAAAGCCGAAGCCAAAGCAAAGGCTTTGAAGGCAAAGAAAGTAGTGTTGAAAGGCGTTCACAGCCACAAAAAAAGAAAAGAAGATCCGCACATCACCCACCTTCCAACGGCCAAAGACACTAAGGCTCTGGAGGCAGCCTAAATACCCTTGGAAGAGCGCACCCAGGAGAAACAAGCTTGACCACTACGCCATCATCAGATTCCCCCTGACTACCGAGTCAGCCATGAAGAAGACAGAAGACAACAGTACCCTGTGTTCATTGTGGATGTCAAGGCCAACAAACACCAGATCAAACAGGCTGTGAGGAAGCTCGATGACATTGACGTGGCCAAGGTCAACACCCTGATCAGGCCTGATGGCGAGAAGAAGGCATGTGTTCGACTGGCTCCTGACTATGATGCTTTGGATGTTGCCAACAAAACTGGAATCATCTAAACTGAGTCCAGCTGCCTAATTCTAAATATAAAAATTTTACACTATAAAAAAAAAAGCACTATTGCAAAATATATGTTGAATTGAAATAATCAGTACAAGATGATTGGATGGAAATTATTTTTCTTTTCATGGGATTAGGCCAGGTCCTATTAGATGGTCACCTAATAGTTTGCAAGCAAAAGGAAGGCACACTCAAGAATAGATCCATCCTCTGTATGGTGCGAGGTAGGTACTGGAAGTATCAGGGGGAACACTTTGTAAATATATGAATGTCTAGTCACTTCGCTGTACACCTGAAACCAACACAAAATAATACTGAAAAAAATAAAACAAAAAATATGAAAAAAAGAATAGACCTATCTATCCTCTTGGGCCCTGGGAGGTAGATGAGTCATTGCTCTCTCTATCATGTGACAGTCAGTAGCCTCATTAGCCACCACCCACTCCCCATGTTCAACGCACATTAAAGACATGTCACCCCAAATATCTGAAATAATTATGTCTGTGGGTAAAATACTACCAAGGCTTTGCACTTCACCAAGCAGCAACCACTCTTCCATCCTCTGCTGCTTTTCCCTCAGGTGCCCCTCCTGCCAAGTTGAATCCATCCACTCTGTCCCACATCTCATGCTCTCCTACCTACATTCATGCCCTCTGGGCATGTTTTGGGCACTGTTTACCCCATCCTTCTCAGGGCCCTTCCTAGGCTTCCTGATGCCACTGCTTGCTGCGTTTCCTATTGCCTTCTATCATCTCTGTCACAAACTCCCTCTTCTCGACCAACCCCTTAAGACACCACCCCAAGACCAATGTGCCTTGCATTCTGTACACCTGCCTGGATGATCTTATTGATTTCCATGGCTGCCATTATCACCCAACCATTGATGACCTGCACATGTGTCTGTCTACAGACTTCCTGAGCTCCAGACCCATATAGTCAATTACCTTTGAATTACCCATTGGGATAGCCTCAAACTCATCATTTCCAAAGCTGAACTTGGTAGAGTAATATTTCCTAAATGTCCATCAGATGTCAACCTCTGCACAAAACTCTTAAATGTCTACCCACCCTTGTCTAAGTAAAAGCCTAAGGCATTATAATGGCCTCCAAGACCCTACATAATCTGCCTCCATCCTTCCACTCCTCTGACTTTATTTCCTACTACTCTCCCCTTTCTCAGACCACTCAGCCATACTGGACAGACATGTCCCCACCCCAGAGCCTTTGCACTTGCTTTTCCTCTGTCTGCTCTTCTTCCAGATAGAAGCTCTTGCTCTCTCGCATCCTTGGAAACTTTAGTCAACTATTGCCTCTTGGAAAGGCTTTTCATGAAAATCCTATATAAAATTGCAACCTACCTTTTGACCTAGCATTTCTTATCTTCTTTTCCCGATTTCTCTGTCTTTATAACACTTATAAATACCTAACATACTATATACTTTTTTATTATCTACTTCCCTCCACTATATTATAGACTACAACTTGGCAGGAATTTTGGTTCCTTTTGTGCATTATTATATTCCTAATGCCTGGAGCAGAGCCTGGCACATAGAATATAGTCTAGAAATAACTGTGGAATAAACAAATAAGTGAATCTCCAAACCCTCACTCCCCAAACTACTATTCATCGTTTCTGTAAATGGCACACTCTCATCTATCCAGCTGCCCAATACAGAATCCCAGGACTAGCTTGGACTCAGCTCATACTTGCTCTTAACCCACATTAAACTCAGCCCTCCAGCTATCCCCTGAAACCTGTCTTCCTCTCCTACCTCCCGTCACATAGTTATTTCCTGTTCATCCTTCAGGTTCTAGCCTAAACATCATTTTTACAAACTATGTCTATTATGTTTCCTTTTATTTTTTTATTTGATAAATTTGACATTACATTTTGTAAATTTAAGGTATGTGTGTTACTTTGATACATTTATATATTGTAATATGATTGATATTGAAGCAATATTTGTCACTTACATCATTGTAGTACAATATTATTGCCTATTATGTTTCCTTTAAATACCCAACTAGACCTCATACATGTCTGGTCCATACTAAGTATTCATCAAATATACTTATGGCAAGTCTCAGGAATACTAGATTAGGTTTCCCTGCTCTCTGTTGTTATGGCACCCTGTAAATTTCACATAACACTCAGCTCGCTTTACAATAATTACTTTTTTTAATATCCTTCTCCTTCACTAGATAATAAGCTCCCTGAAAACAGAGACCTGCATGAAGATGAAAATGAGCAAGGGAAGATCCTAAAACATAGTGCAGACTGGCCTGATTATGGGAGGATCCTGCTGGTAATACAGGGAAGTCATTTGAATAAGTTGAGGGCAGGAGATTGATTACAGAGGGACAGATTCAGAGAAAGGAACTTGATTCCATTTTTAGATACCAAGTTAGACAGGTATTTATTATAATAAAATAAGCTCAACAGATTTGGTTTCATGCTTCTATATAAACCAGTTGCAGCACTAGTTAAGTTTTAGTCTGGCTTGATCACTGAAATTTAGTCAACACATTACTATTCATTTTTTAACTTACCAATTGCAAAGACTTCTAATTTCAAGCTTATATAGTCTCTTAGATATCAGACTGCATTCTAATTGCTCTCATAATACACTTAAATTGATTACACACAGTGTAATTACTATGTAGAAGAATATCTACTTATATCTACATAAATTAGATTAGATTAGATAGATAGACATTCATAAATGTGCATACACATACAAACATCCATTTTATAGATAATGAAACTGACACTGCAGGATTTTTTATTTACCTCAAGATCACATAATTCCTAAGTGGTGGAGAGCCAGGATTTGAACTGATGTATGTATGACTAAAAAATCCAACCAGCTGGTATGGCTCAGTTGGTTGGGCATCATCCCATGCATCAGAAGTTGCCAATTCGATTCCCGGTCAAAGGCACATGTCCAGGTTGCAGCCTTGATCCCAGATAGGGGACATGCAGGAGGCAGCTGATGGATGTGTCACTCTCCAATTAATGTTTCTCTCTCTCTCCCTCTCCCTCCCTCTCTTTCTAAAAATCAATTTAAAAGCTTAATACATAAATAAGTAATATTTGTAGTTTTACTATTCCACAATGGCTCCATAATTTGATATCAATTTAGAATGAAAATATTTGTATGAAGAATTATGATCAAAATGAACACAAATTAAGATTATTTTAGCCCAATACTAAGTCATTATGATAGTGTCTGGACATATTTAACATTAATTGCTCACAGATGATAATAGAAATGTCTACTATAAGGATCTATCAAATATTATTTGACCTTTTGCTAGATATGTATGGTAGAGTCATTACTTTCAGCTTAAGTTTATATCCTATTCTCATCAACAATGATTCCTACTCAAACCCAGTCAGCTTTATTTTATTCTGAATTTACCTTTACAACTTGAAGATAAACTTAAAAATAATACTACACTGGTCTTTTTTTGATGCCCCATAGCACCCTTTGGTTCTTGTTGAATAAATCAATAATTTAGGATGAGGAGAAAACAGAAATAAGCTCCTCAACCCACTTCCATTTCCAGCCCAGGCTGGAATATCAATAACAAATCAGAGCCTTAAATATTCCTGATATTCAGAAATAATATCAGCAAAGAGGTATACATATGCATTGAGAACCCAGAATCTGTGTTTTGTTATAATTTTGGTGAATGTTAACTGTACTGTATCAGTTTTATTCAACCCTCAAGTTGATTCGAGTAAATAATTATGAAGAATATATAACCACATAAAACTGAAACCATCATCAGAATTTATCCCAACAAATGAAGAATAGAAGATTCAAAGCCCTGATGCTACATCACTATGGTGACATGACAATACTGCACTCAGATGTGGTACAAACTCTGATGCCTACACTACTTGATTTTCTAAGACAAATGCCAATAAATTATTATTTATAGGCATTCTCAAAATATGTTTTTATCTTTAAAATTAAATTAGATTATTATTTTAATAGCTTTGAAGGCACATACATGTTGCTGCTAGTGTCTATGATGGTCATCATTTCATTAGAGAGTGGCCCAGTCAACACTTGATTCTAATCTGCTTAACTGCCTGATCTATTTAATTGCCCCATTAGGGACTTTTAGTCTTACAAACATTATGTAAATTATTATTGGCTTTGGAGGAGGACAAAAGTGAGAAGTATAATTTATTATTTTGACAAACTCAACAAGGAGTTTTAATGTTCTAACAGACTCAAATTAAGGCAGCAGCCACCAACTAAAGAAATAAGCTGCTAATATATAAACCAAAATACATGAATAATTATCTCTGTACCTACTATTCTCTCAGCTTCCTGCTCTTCCCCTTCACTAGCCAATTCCTCCTTATCCATCCAGACTCATGTTAAAGAGCATTTTCTCCTGAGTGAACTCCCTTTGTTATGTGCTCTCTGTACCGTCCTGGTGTAACACTCATCACACTTTGTTGTAATTATATTCTTAACATTTGATTTTACTGCTAGATTATAAGATCCCTGAGAAAAGAGTTCATGCCTGTCTTGTTTATCAGTCTGTACCCAGCACAGTGCCTGACCCACAACGGGGTGTGCCGTACATGTCTGTTAAGTTGAAATGAAATTAAAGTTAATGTTATCACTAACAATGATTTGTAGTTTGGACCTTAGTGAAACCTACTAGAGTTGCTTTCAACTACCTGTAGGAAATCAATGTCTATGAGCAAAGGATCACATACAAAATTTTTTAAAGCAGCATTATAATAAACAAAAATATAAAATGGATAAACAAATTATTGTAGGTATAGTCATACTAGAGGGTATTTCAGAGTCTAGATAATGTTATATTTCTGAAGTATTTATAAATGGCATGAAGAAATTCGTATTAAGTCATGTTAAATAATAATAAAACTGATATTTATAGAGTATTTTGAGCCAGCCATTCTTCTTACAACTTTGTATATATTAACTAACTTAATCTTCACAACAAATCTGCATGATCCCCAAGTGATTCATATCTCCAGGAAAATTTGAGAAGTACTAACCATTCTTCTCATTTTACAGAGGAGATAAACAAGGCCAAAATTATTAATATCCTTTTCCCAAGATTGCACAGCTGGGCGGGTGCAGGGCGGGGGCGAGAATAAAAGAGTTCGATTCAAACCCAAGATGCTGGAAACTTAGACCAGTGTTCTTTTTGTTATACCGTGTTGTAAAGCTTTGACTTTGATGGATCTTCCTTTTTCTCCCCTTCCTCCCACCTCCAAATGGTTTCACCTCCATAGAGTACCTGAAGCTTGGTAATGCATAAATGCCATGTCATTCCCTGAGAAAATTTAGAGTCGGCAGAGGGAGGCTTAGAAATTAAGTGCCTAAAAGCCAGTAACTGACCCCAGAGATCTCCAAGGACTGCTGTCCAGTCCAAGATTCCGTGACATGTGCAACACAGCCTTGAATAGGAATCAGAATGCTGGTATCCAATGCAGTGAGAATTTATTTCGTAGTTATCAAAGCAAACCAAAGGTTATCTGTGGGTTGGACATTTAAAGATTAAGTACAGCTGATCACACTCAACTCGTATGCAGGTAGCTTAACTTCAGTGGGTCTGGTCTCTCTCCGAAGGGAAAATGGAGGTGTTTATGATGCTGTATCCTAATGGGTTCCAGGTGACTCGGGCTAGGCGGCTGAATCAGACCCTCTCTTCTTTGATTTACATGGCAGGAACCAGGCCATCCCTAAATTGAAAAGATATAGTAATGAGCAAATGCAGAAAAAGAAAAGAGGGGAAAAAAAGCTGAGGGAAAACCTGGAGTGCTTTTCCAAGTCCAAAGTGAGCTATGGCTGCCCTCTCTGCCTCAGAGGTATGATCATAAATTACTAGCTAATGTTTAGCGCTGGGACTCTGGCTCATGATATATTACAGAAGACAAGATGCCTCCAAGCAGAAAACACTGTAATTGGGGAGCAATAACATCTGTGTCAGTCATGGGACTGCAGTTAAAGTAAACTGAGAAGTTACAGGCTGGGCTGCACATGCAAAGTAATAATATGCACATTTTTTAGCTGAAAAGATATGTCATTGAGATATGGGCCTCTTTAAATTCTTTGGATTCTAGTGTGTTGCGATGCTTTGCTATACTGGCCACCTCATCTCTCTGAGCCTCCTAATGTGGCAAGGCCAGAGAATTCCTGCATAATGGAGCAGCGTCTCAACCCAAAACTTCTGGCTATGAATCTTGTCATCTTTCCAGTGCATCTCTGTTATGTCATTGATATTTAAGTAATTATAACACAATGAGTAGATGCTTAGTTATTCAAGACTGAATTGTGTGCAAGAGACTTTTATTCCTAGGTTGATCAAAATAAAAGAGAACTACTTTCTTATAACCTGCCATCTAAAAAATTGTCCAGTAGCAGGATAATAGCTAAAAAAAAAAAAAAAAATCAGAAGTGTTCTGAGTGTTCTGGAAGAGACTGCCAGTTGGAGGTAGTCTAGAGAGATTTAAATTGAGTTTAAAATTTTGCTCACTGGTGACCAGTGCGCTGTAAGTGAAGTTTTAATAAGGAGCTTACTCAACTGGAAGGAACAGCCCTGAGACATTCTGCCCTCCCTTCTTCCTTCTTTCTGCCTAGAAGGTCAGGTTGCCTATATTTTAGCCTCTGGCGGTCCCTTTCAACTCTGATAATTGGTGATCTTTCACTGTATAGGCCAACCAAACTCAAAATCCACCTGTGAATTCAAACACCCTCTTCATAGGGTGACCAGGGCTGTCCCAGTTTTGCATTGGAAGTCCCATGTCAAAATTGGAAGTCCCAGGACTGTTTCAGGCAGATGAGACCTACCCTAGCTCTTACCACTATGCTGTGCCTCCTGGCCCTTGTCGAAACCAGCACAGTGCTCTTAGCTGCATCTTCCCATCCACAGGAATGGCTGAATGCACAGTGTAAAATGTTCTAGTCCCCATACTACAGACAGATCTGGAGCAAACCTCTAGATACTGGCCAAGTACCTGGTTTGATTCTCTGGCTAGTCCTCTTCCAGTGATATTTTAGGTGCTCTATCTGCTTGGCTTCACCACCACCACTGTCTTTCAGGTCTCCCAGCCTCACACTCCTCCTCCTGCCAGCCCAATTTATGTGTTTCTGTTGCTGGGCTACCATTTATGGAGGAGGAATGCTATGGTGTTACCCTTAGGCCACTGCTGCTGCCTAGTCTTAGCCAATGTATGATATAACCCAACATCAAAGCTGCCATCTGAATTATTCACTGCCAAAATTATATCAACACTGTGTCTATGCCAGAGTTCTTTATAAAGCTGGACATTTGTAGGCATGAGCTTCCCGTGGGCTCAAATATACCATTTTCATGAGCTTATTTGTTTTCTTGTTTGCTAACTAGTGTTGCCTTTGACTATATTGAATAGCGCCTCACCCCACATGGTACATAAAAGTTCCTTTGCTTTTTAACAACAAATTAATTTTATTATGAAAAAAATATTTTAGCAAAAATTGACTTATCTAAAAAGCCAAGAGAATAGGAAGTATGGTAAATTGGAAAGTTCAATTTTTGTTTTTTCATTGCACTGAAGCGTGTTGGTTTCTTTTAAACTAGTCTAAGGTCAGTCTTTGTGTTTCACAATTTTATCTAAGGGAATGCCGTGAAGAACTAACTATATAGAATGGATCAATATTTTATACAAAGTCCAAAACCATATATCGAAAATACGTCCTTTCTCTCCCCAACGTTAGGGGCATTCTTAACAATCCTTAGAGTTGTTTAACTTTTATTTACTATTAATTTGTATCTTACAAAAAGGTTCTAAAGTAGTAATTTGGAAAGATGGACAATGTCCTCGGGCTCTTTGGAGCCTCTAACATTGCTAGCCTGGTGGAAAGAAGTGGAGATTGTAGGGAAGATTTTAAGATGTCCCCAATTTCAAAAGCTAAAAATACTACGACAAAAGCACTGGAATAGCCCTAGCCTGTTTTTCTCAGTAGTTAGAGCATCGGCCCGGGGACCAAAGGGTCTCAGATTCCATTGAGCCTGGTTGCAGGCCCAAAGCCCGGCCCAGGCTAGGGCATGTGCGAGAGGCAACCAATTGATGTGTCTCTCTCACATCGATGGTTCTCTCCCCACCCCCACACCGCCTTTCTCCCTTCCACTATCTCTAAAAATCAATGGGGCCATAAAAGCACTGAAATAAATTTCCACCAGTGTTAGAAACTTCTGGTTGTCTAATATGCATTCTCTCCTTCTTCCCTAAATACAGAATATCAGTTTTCTTCTAGGCACCCATTCATTCTCCCTTGCAGCTAAGGGTGACCAGTGCGCTATAAGTGAAGTTTCTATAAGGAGCTTACTCAACTGGGAGGAACAGCCCTGAGACCTTCTGCCCTCCCTTCTTCCTTCTTTCTGCCTAGAATGTGTCAGGCTGTCAGATTTAGCAAATAAAACTACAAGATGTCTAGTTAACTTTGAATTTCAGATCAGCAACAAATAATTCTTTAGTATAGACACACCTCAGACATATTGCGAGTTCAGGTCCAGACCATTGCAATAAAGTGATTACTGCAATAAAGTGAGTTGGAATCTTTTTGGTGGTGGAGGGTTTTGCCTTCAGTTTGTAAAAAGTACGGTATCTGTGAAGCACAATAAAGCAAAGTGCAATAAAATGAGGTATGCAGTTTGGGACATGCTTATACTAAAAAAGTATTTGTTGTTTATCTAAAATTCAAATTTAACATCCTGTATCTTATGTTTTTATCAATGTTCCAAAGGATTTGGACATGAAGACTGAAGCAGCCATCATGGACCATGAAGAGAACTTAGCCACATAACAAGGATGATAGAAAATACGAAAAGTCTCAGAAGACCAGGAAGTGCCATATTACCCACGGGCCATCTTCCTCCAAACTTTTTCTACATGAGTGAAATGTTATCTTGTCTGAGCACCATTACTTGGAATGTGTTGCACAGAGCCAAATTCAGTCCAAATGGTAAACTGCCCTTTCTACATTCCTTTTCCTCTCCCTACTCTTTCATGCTTCTTTTCCCTCCCCAGTGACCATCACATACATTTTAGGTTAGTTTTATGCATTTTTGAGGATGAATGGGGAGAGTAAATCCCACACAATAACTTGTTCCCTTCCTACATCCTCAGAAACAGCTTATACCCAAGGGTAAAATATAGAAATATGACCACCAAGCGATGAAGAGATGTCCTTCAAAGGGCCACCATGACCAGATCGATATCTGAAGAGGTTTGTTTTGGGGAAGGTATGAAATAAGGCAGAGATAGGAAGCACCAATGAAATTTTAAAGAGAGAAGGTACATTAGAAAGTAACCAGTTTTATCTCTGATTCTACGATCCATTACTGGGAATTAATAATTATAATTATAGCTAATACTTATTGAACGCGTACCATATATCAGACCTACACTGAGTATTTTAGATAGCTCTATATCCATATCATTATTTAACCGTCATGCTGACCCTATGAAGTTGATATTATTGGTAACTTTATTTTGCATGTAAGGAAACCAAGACTCAGAAAGGAGACATAACCTCTTCCAGATCAAAAAGCATGCAAGGTGTGCAGCAGGAGTTGATTGGGTCTTTCCGCCTCTAAAGCCCAGGTTCTGTGCTCTTAATCACCATCTGTGTATATATATTTTCTGAACTGGGAAAAAATATATGACTTCACATGAAGAAAGATCGAACACATGTTAAATAAATTGAAGTCCCACCTCCCAACATCCTGCACTTAAGCTCTGCAGATGAAAGGATGTTCTGCCTGGGCTCAGCTCCCTTCTACAATTCACTAAAAGCAAAATACAAAACACCAGATTTTTATCAGGTTGCTATTACTCAGAGCCTTATGTATTGAGTAGAGAAACTGATCTGAAGAAATCAGAGTATCCTAGAAAAGTAACAGAACTGAGGGTGGGGAGAATGGGCGAGAAGGTGCACCTGGAGAATTAGGTCACTTTAACCTAAAGTGACTTGAGCATCACATGTTTAACCTTCTGTACCAACCTCCTCTTACCATAAGGGCATTTCTATCCTGTTGGTCTCTTAAAAACCACAGACTGATCCGGAAAACCCACTAAACAGATTCACTTTGCTGTAACCTGGCTTTAGCATTCCCTGAAAACATCCACAGAGTTTGGTCTGGACTTCTCCTCCCTGGAGCCGCAGACACAAGCCATGATGGCGTACTATGATGAAGAGCTCCCTCTGCAGATTGCTGAATCACAGGAAAAGCACAAACCAAGCAGGAAAAATGTGCCTTGCACTTTTCCATGGAATTCACCTACTGCAACTGGGGGTGGTTAGGTTTTCATGAATAGGGCACCCAAGGAGAATAGCTAATAACAGACTGATCCAGAACTGAGAAAGAATAGCATGGCATCTTGCCCCAGTCATGAATAGAGGACATAACAAAGAGGGAGGAAAAAGAAACAAGGAACCCAGGAGTAACGGGGAGACCAGAGCTCACCAGCCGGGCGTCTGGTAAGCACAGAGTGTGGGAACTTTTCCTTGCCTCTGAGACACATATTGTTGTCCAACAATGGCACGGCGGCTGGTGTTGTAAAGTCTCCATTTCAGAGGAGAAACCAGCAGAGGTGTTCTGCTCCTCCTCTCCCCTTTGGGAAATCCTGGGAAGTGCCAGCATTATTGTTAAAGATGTGAAATAACACGCAGCAAGCTCTATATTTACAACAGGCAGGGAATGGGATTAATAGAATTCTCAGGGCGTATGGCAATGTCATGTAGTAAAACTTGTTCTGGAGGCTAGAGGACAGCAATGGAGTCCTTGCTCAGCAACGAACTTGACAAGAGACTTTGGCAAGTAACTCCACCTCTCTGGTCCTCAATTTCCTCACCTGTAAGGCAAGAAGACTATATCGCTATATTGAATCTCTTAATTCAACAATAGTGGTTGAGTTATAGTTACATAAAGGGATGCCTCATGGATCTTATATTCTACTGATTATAATCTTATCTAATAAAGAGGGAATATGCTAATTGACCCTCACGCTGTCGCAAAGATTACGGTGCCCACAACCAATGAGGATGGAATATGCTAATTGACTGTCCCACCCTCAAAGATGGTGGTGCCCACAGCCAATAAGGAGGGGATATGCTAATTGACTGACACACCCTCAAAGATGGCGGCACCCACAGCCACAAGATGGCGGCGCCTAGTCCCCTCAGCCCTACCAGGGTGGCAGGCACGCTGCCTCCAGAGTTCCCCAGTCCCCTCATCCCCCCCAGCCGCCCAGGGCTGGCCCAAGGCACAGGCAAGCCTCAGCTGTCAGCTTCCCAGCTGCCCAGGGCCACCTGAGGCTCAAATAACCAGGGTCGGCCGAGGCTTGCGCTGCCGGCAGTGGCAGCAGCAGAGGTGTGATGGATGCATCGCCTTTCCCTGATCGCTGGGTTGCCTCCCGCCCCTGAGGGCTCCCGGACTGTGAGAGGGGGCAGGCCAAGTTGAGGGACTCCCCCTCCAGTGCATGAATTTTCATGCACCGGGCCTCTAATAGACAATAAAGAGTTAAGCTAATAAATGTCCTTTGATGATAAGGACTATGAAGAAAAATAATCATAGTGAAAGGGAATAATGCAATGAGTTAAGTTGTCACTCTAACGTAAGGCTGTCAGGGGAGGCTGCTCTGAAGAGGAAACACTTGGGCAGAAGCTAGAATGCTAAGAAGGAGCTGGGGAAAGAATGTCCGAGGCAGGAGGGACAGCCATGTGTGGCCATAAAGTAGAAGCATGCCTCACATACTTATAGGACATCAAGGGGACCAGTGTAGCTAGAGTAGAAGAAGCAAATGGAAAGGTGGTTGGACATGAGTTGGGGCGATAAGTAAGGGCCAGTTCGTGTAAGATTAGGGTCAGATTTCAAGTTTAATATGTAATACAGGACTATCAGAGTCTATTTATTGAGCAGAAGTGCCTTAATTTCATTGAAAGATCACTCTAGCTGGTAAAAGTAGAGAGATCATTTACTTATTTCATAATATTTTACTGTATCAGTATCCACCAGGCTTTGTTGCAAGTGCAGGGGATACATCAGTGAATAAAACAGGTCTCCTGTTCTGAAGAGATTACATTTCAGTGGAAGAACACTTGGAAAAGTATAACAGTAGTCCATGAAAAATGAGAGTGACTTGGGAAAAGGTAATAGTGGTGAAAGTAATGAGAACGGGTCAGATCCCAGATTTGTTATGAAGGTGGAGCCAAAAGGATTTGTTGATAGAAGGATATGAGGGTAAGAAAATAAATAATAACTCCTAGATATATCTCTTTCTCTTTTTCCTCTCTCTCTGTCTCCCTCTCTCTCTGTCTCCCTCTCTCTCTCTCTCTCTCTCTCTCTCTCTCTCGCTCTCTCTCTCTCTCGCTCTCTCTCTCTCTCTCTCTCTCTCTCTCTCTCGCTCTCTCTCTCTCTCGCTCTCTCTCTCTCTCTCTCTCTCTCTCTCTCTCGCTCTCTCTCTCTCTCGCTCTCTCTCTCTCTCTCTCTCTCTCTCTCTCTCTCTCTCCCGCTCTCTCTCTCTCCCGCTCTCTCTCTCTCTGACTCCCTCTCTTCCTTGTTTTATAACCTGAACTGGCTCCTGAATGGATCCTCCTCATTATTCTGATTTCTGCTCAAATGTTACCTCTTCAAAGAGGCCTTCCTGACAACTTTTGTTTGAAGTGCCAAATTAACTCATTACTCTCTCTCCCCTTTCACTACTGTTGTGTCTTTAACTGAAATGAAGCAGATTTAGGGAGAAGCATAGTCTTATGTGGAGTACTGATTTTAACATGTTAAGTTTAAGATGCCTATTTGATATCCAAGAGAAAACATATATTCAGCTAGTTTGACATACAGCTTGGAGGTCAGGGAAAGGTTGGAGATGGACATATAAACTTTGAATATCACCTAAGAAAGATATGCATATACTGAATAAAAGAAGATGAAGCATTTCCTAGAGTTTTCCAAAAGGTAAAGATCAAGAAGGGGAGGAGTAGCTAGTGAAATAGGAAAACCAGGTGAGCATAATGCCCCAGAAGCTAAGTGAAGAAAGTATTCCAAGTGAGAAAAAAATTAGCTTCCTCAGTTGCTTGGAAGTTGAATATTGAAGATGATCCATTAGATTTGACCATATGGAGGCCATTGGTGACTTTGAATAGTTCCAGTGGACTTACAGGAACAAATCCTGATCAAAGTGAATTTAAAAGAAACTGAGCCTGGTCAGTGTGCTAAGTGGTCAGAGCATCAGTCCATGCACCAAAGGGTCTCAGGTTCAATTCCCAGTCAAGGGCAGTACCACGGTTGCAGGTTCAATCCCTGGCCCCATCAGGGCACCTGTGGGAGGCAACCAATCGATGTGTCGCTCTCACATTGATGTTTCTCTCTTTCTCTCTCTGCTCCTCCCTCCCTCCTTCCCACTCTCGCTAAAAATCAATGGGAAAAAATAATATCCTTGGTTGAGGGATAGGAAAGAAAATGATAGGTAAGGAATAGAGACAGCTAAGATTAGACATCTCCTTTACAGAATGTGATGATAAAAGAGGGGGTAAGAAAATGTGAAGCAACTACCAAAAGGACATGTTTGTTTGTTTGTTTGTTTGTTTGTTTTTAAGATGGGAGCTGCAACTTTAAAAAACAATTGTGAGAAAATTTTTGACACAATCATGAATATATGAAGACTGATATAAAATGAAATTATGGAATTGTTATTAATTTGCTAGAAGTAAAAATGGAATTGAGATTATGTTTGTTTTTTAATTCCATATGAAGTATATATTACCAAATAAAATAATATATGTAATGTTCACTAAAATATATGAGCCAGGCAAAGAAAGTTTGGGGGAGACAGATAAAACTGGACTCACAAAATACAATTGTTGAGCGTGGATGGTGGGTATATGGAGTTCATTATACTCTTCTCTCTACTTTTGTGCAGATGTCAAAAGTTTTTTAGTAAAAAAAAAAAAAAAAAAGGAAGAAAATCTGAGATTTGATTATATTATGGCAGCCATAATGGTCCAGCCACCTGCTGGCATGGTGTCAGAGGAGGCTGGATGGGAAGCCAGGACTTTCACCACCTCCTGGAGATGGTCGTCCCCTCTCCCCTCAATGTCCAGTAGGTAGCAGTAAAGAGCTCCCTCCCTTTCAGCCAGGGTGATATCAGCAAAGGCCTAAGGGGAAGCCTGACAGCACCCACCTCCAGAAATACCAGAGTCCCTTCCCCTCCATAGTGTCAACAGAAGTGAGTGGGGAACTGGACTTCCACCCCCACTTGTCTGTGACGAGGCAGGACCCCCTTCCCAGCCAGTGTGGAATCGGAGAAGGCCTGCTTAGACAGAATATTTAAATAGATCCAGAGCCTCATAACACAAGACCTAAAATGTCCAGTATAGAAATGAAAATCACTCTTCATACCAAGAACCAGGAAAATCTCTAGTTGAATAAGCAAAGACAATCAACAGAGACCAACAATGAGATGATACAGATGTTGGAATTATCTGATAAGAATTTTAAAGCATCTGTTATAAAAATGCTTCAACCAACAATTATGAAAACACTTAAAACAAGTGAAAATAATAAAAAGTTTCAAATAGTATGACAAATATAGCAGGTTATAAAAATGGAAATTAGTTATAGAAAATTAATTGTAGATAGTAATTGTAGAAAACTACTGTCTTCCATGTTGCTCATGCTGAGAAACTGAGTCTCCCAGAACAAGGAGACTTGAACAAGTCTTGGTCCACAGCTGGTCCAATCCATCCCCATCCCTAGAGTCCCAGCTATTTAACACATCACTTATTTCCCAAAAGTCAGGCCACAGTTCAGCAACTCCATATCTATTGCATCAAGGAATGTTCTCCCAGCCTGCTCCCTGGGAAGAAGGCTTAGGATTTCAGTGTGTCACTTAAGTAAGAATGTTGTATCTGAAGCAATACTAACTTCCAAAGACTAAGATTTCACATATTCCGATATTTCTTCTGAAGTTTCATCCTATTCCTCTATTTCCAGGACTTGTTTACTTGGAAATATTTATTAATACACTCAAAAGAGGTCAGTTAGCACACACTTTAGGTAGGTGATCAGAAATGAATTGGACTAATGTTCTGACCATTTCAGAAAATGTTTTTATGCTTCCTGTCAGTGCACCATCCATGGAAAAAAAGAGGGTAGAGAAACAAAGAATAGAAAGAACAGAACATATGTATCCTCAAAGCCTGGTGTTTGTGTTACTTTGTCTACTTTCAACCTTGGATCACGGTGCCAATGAATAAGGCTTTTTTTTAATATATCTGTATTGATTTCAGAGAGGAAGGGAGCGGGATAGAGAGTTAGAAACATCGATGATGAGAGAGAAACGTTGATCAGCTGCCTCCTGCACACCCCCTCCTGGGGATGTGCCCACAACCAAGGTACATGCCCTTGACCGGAATCAAACTGGGACCCTTCCTTTAGTCCGCAGGCCGACTCTCTGTCCACTGAGCCAAACCAGTTAGGGCTGAATAAGCCTTTTTAAACCCACATACTGAGAAGTCAATTGGGAACATTAGGGGAAAGTCCAGCTCCTGCACCTGCCACACAAAACACCTATCAACACCTTCTGGATGTCTTACCCGTACCCATTTCCATAGCCATCACCCAATCCATCCATAGGACAGACAACCACACAATTGGTGCTGTAGACAAATAGGACAGGTCAGACTGACTGCCCCATAGACAAGAATTACACTCAATTAACCAAAAGGAGTAGAAAATTCTTATGCTTACCAGCTTGCTGAGGCCACACTGAAAGCACTGTCAATCTGTGCCTTCTCTTACTTGTGGAGAGATTTGGTTCTCTAAGAGCTTAGAAACTGCCCAGCTGGTGTGGTTCAGTGGTTGAGCATCGACCTGTGAACCAGGAGATCAGGGTTCAATTCCCAGTCGAGGCACATGCCCAGGTTGTGGGCTCAATCCCCAGTGTGGGTTGTACAGGAGACAGCCAATCAATGATTCTCATCATTGATGTTTCTATCTCTCTCGCTCCCTCACTCTTCCTCTCTGAAATCAATAAAAATATTTTTTTTAAAAAAGAGCTTAGAAACTAAGATTTAACAAAAGTATGTCAACAGGGACAAAAGAATATCTCAGAGAGGTTTGGTGTTAAAATATATTCTTTACATTAAGTAATTATATTTATATATTGGGGTGAGAAAGTTCAGTGAGAAGAGCGTGAGGAAAGAACTCAGAGAAAAAAAACAGATATGTCCTTAAGAGAAGCACAGTGATGTTTAGGAGACCACACGCCCAGTGAAGGCCTTTAGGCAGCAGGGTCTAGGCTCTGATATGAAAGTTTCTCTGAGGTTTAAGAATTAGAGAATCTCAGTGAAAGCACATTGTGTAAAAACTATTTCCTATTTCAGGTAGGCTTTGGATAGATCAGATTCGGGTTAGATTGAAGCATTATGAAAAGGAAACAGGCTTTGGGTAGAACTGGCTCACATCCCAGCTTTTCCACATACTAGCTATGTATCTTCAGACAAGATGTTTAGCCTTTCTGAGGCTCGCTTTCCTCATTGATAAAGGGGGGGGGGGGGCAACCTTGCCTATCTCAGAGAGTCATTTGAGGAGTAAATAAGATAATAATGTAATACACTTAGTACAGTGCTTGACTCTACATGGGTCTTCAATGAGAGTGGCTGTTAGTGAGGAAAACAAAAGTAGTAGAGCATATAGGAAAATAGAAATGAGCAGTGTTAGACTTAAATAAAAAATGACTATTGTTTCTTGCTTGGGCCCTCATAGAGAAGTTATACATAGAATAAGGATATACAGGGGATAAAGTGTGGACTTCTGTAGGTTACCATATTTTCTTTGGAAATTTCTACTTTGTGTTCGCTTTTCTTTACTGAGAATTCCCTGTCTTTGCCACCCGTGTTGGCCTGCATCCCACACAAAATTGTCTGGGACAAGAGGACATCTCCTTTAGCTGACAAGAGAAACGCTCTGAGAGACAAAGGTTTACCCATGGAAGATGCAAATTCACTGCTCCATTGGTTCTGTAGGTAAGGAAGCAGAGGGTCACTAAGGATGTCCTCATGTGTGGGGGACAAATGTGTTATGACGGCCACTTTGCTTTTTCTATGCCAGTTTTACTCCAGTGCAGGGAACAAAAAAAAAGAAGACTTTTCCAAGGCAACACTACACAGACACCCACAGGACTAATTTCAAGGGTCCAGAACAGTTTAAATTCCTTTTCAGAATAATAATGGGCTCCCAGACACTCAACCATGAGGCCTTTAAAGACTACCGAAGAAATAAAATTTCACTGATGAGTGCTTTCCAAAGGATGGTCTGAGACCTGTTTTGTTTCCCCTTTGAAATGATTTTTAAGTGAATAAACACATCAATGACCTATACATAATGAATTGGTGTCTGGATCTTCTTGGAAGAGCTTGGGGTTGAAAATGCAAAGCATGTGTGCTCCGAGGGCAAAGATCTGAGAACATTTATACTCAGGCTTTTGGTTACATTTAGCAGGAGGCGATGACCACAGGAAGAGAGACAGAGTCCATGTCCCAGCCTTCTTGAAACACCATCTCGGACCAGCCCTACATGTGTGCTCTCAGTTCTGGATAAAGAGCCTGGGGAATTACATCAGGGTCCAAGCAAGGAGCACTCTGTCTGAATCATGGAATGACAGCAGTGGAAGGGATTGTGGAAATGGTTTTTATTGACAACAAGCCTGATAGAGAATTCTCGTCCTCCACAGCTCTGACAAGTGGCATCCCAGCCTCTTTGATTACATCCAGGATGTCATTGCCACTTCAGGCAGACCATTTCCATATCTGAACAGTGAACATTTTCTCAAAGTGCCTTTGAAATTTGGGCTGAAACTAGGCACTGAGCTATAACCTTAGCTTTCTAGGAAGCAAACATCTCCTTCAACCCGAGGGTGCAGGGAAACACCCTATGAAATTAGAATGGCCAACAGATCTAATATGCCCAGGACTGTCCATGTTTTAGCACTGAAAGTCCTGTGTCCCAGGAAACTCTAGGTGAAATACGCCAGAGGGCTAAAAACCACAGGCTTTCTGGTCATGAGGGACCCGAGTTAGAGTTCCAGCTTCATCATCTAACCTGTTGCATAGCTGTGGCAAATCAATTCTTCATTCTATGTCTCTGTTTTCTTATCTATAAAGTGAGGATAATAATCCCTACCTTGCAGAGTTGATGTAAGGATTAAGGGAGTAATATATAAGAAGAGTCATATATAAGAAGAGCTTAACAGAGTGCCTTGCATACAGCGAGGATTGATCAATGTCAGCTACAATAAGTAGACTTTGACATATGTTGAGCAAAATTTTCCTTCCTTCCAATTTCCAATTGTAATATTTCTTCCATCCTTTGAAACACTGCAGAGCAAGTATATTCCTTGTCCAAATAAAAACCTTCAAACATCTGAAGGCTGCAGCATGCTCCATGCCACCCACTCTCCACCCCCAATGCTGCACCACTTCAATCTCCTCTTTACCAGACTAAACATCCCAGTTCCTTTGACCATTGCTCATATGACATGGTTTCCAGAACTTTGACCCTCTTGTTAACCTTCCTCTGGATCTATCTCTCTTAAAGCACAGGCCAAGAACTGAGCACATTCCCTTAATGTCCTCCCAGCACAAGGACACTTGGACAATTACCCCGTTTCTTCTGGATGCTCTATTTCCATCACGAGGACTCAGATCACATGAGCTTTTTGGCAGCCTTCACCCAGTTGGCTAATGTTAAGCTGACAGTCAGCTAAAACCCTTGGGCTTTTCTCTTATAAACTATTAAGCGAGGTCTCCCTTGTTCTGGTTTCAGCTAATTCTTTAAACACAAAAGCAAGAATCTGAATCTGTCCCCATTAATTTTATCATGTTGGTTTCTGCCCATCCCTCTCAGTTGCTGAGATGTCTATGGCTCCTTAGCCTGATAGCCAACATATTAGCTATTTTTCACAGTTTTGTGTATTCTTTAAATTTGATAAGACTGCTTCCACCCATTGATTAAAAATACTGAACAATTTGGGGCCAAGAACAGAACCATTCAAAAGTTCCATAAAGGTTAAGTCTGGTTAATATTAACAACTTCTACCATTTGCTCAGTAATTGCTCTCAGCCAGGGACTGAGTTAGATGCATTATGAACTTTATCTCATTTCACTGTACACAATTCTTCAAGGTAAATGATTGTCCTCGTCTTACAAATGAGAAAACCGAAGCTCAGAAATGTCAGACAGCTGGTTAAGTGTTGTAGCTGCATTTTGCAGCCAGTTTTGTCTGATAACAAAGTCAAAATTATTTCTACAGAGCCCTGCTGCCTTTGGAAAAGGGAGTTGTTAAGACCACAAAAAAATTTTTAAGCCAAAGTCCTCCTTCAAGCCCCAAGGTTAGGTAAACCAGAATCACCTCCATCCTGCCTGCCTCCTACTTTCCTGTGGCCTTCATCACAGTAGCCCATCTACACAACCTCGGGGCACAAACCCTCTCCTCATACCTCTCTCCTTTCAGCAGGTCCCAGTCCTTCCTGGCTCCATGCTCACCCCTGCTGCCTCTTCCCACTCTCTCCTTTAGTAGTACAGTTAGTTTTCAATAAGCCCCCTATATGCTTACTATTTCCCTAGGAACCACACCATTGCAGCCCCTGACATTAAACTAAAACCTAAGGGCACCAGTTTCCTCATCAATTTTTCTCACAAGGATCCATTAATTTAGTTGGTCATTCACTTAGCCAGTACTTACTAAGGAAATGTCCTGGGCATTGTGCCAGGAACAAGAATAGGGTGATAAGAAAAAAACAATGTTGGGGGATCACCTTGTAAGTTATATAAATGTCTAGCCCAGGGGTGGGCAAACTTTTTGACTCGAGGGCCACAATGGGTTCTTAAACTGGACTTGAGGGCCGGAACAAAAGCATGGATGGAGTGTTTGTGTGAACTAATATAAATTCAAAGTAAACATCATTACATAAAAGGGTACGGTCTTTTTTTTTTTTAGTTTTATTCATTTCAAGCGGGCCGGATCTGGCCCGCGGGCCGTAGTTTGCCCACGGCTGGTCTAGCCACTATCCTGTACATCTAAAACTAATATAATATTGAATGTCAATTGTAATTGAATTTCTTTTTATTAAAACAAATAAAAGAAAAAAGATGTGGTCCTTCCCTCAAGGAGTTATGAGAGGAGGAGCAGACACAGAACAATTACACAAGTAAATACCCAGTTACAAATATGATAAGTTCTGCAAAGGAAAAGTGCAGTGTTCTATGAGAATATATAGTGCAAGCACCTATTCTACTCTGGACAATAAGAAAGTCTTCCTACTTTAAAACAGAATGTTATATGGCACAGCCACCATGGCTCAGTGGTTTAGCCAGGAGGTCACAGTTCAATTCCCGGTCTGGGCATATGCCCAGGTTGCAGGCTCAATCCCCAGTGTGGGGCCTGTAGGAGGCAACCAATCAATGATTCTCTCTCATCATTGATGTTTCTATCTCTCTCTCCCTCTCTCTTCTTCTCTGAAATCAATAAAATATCCTATATAATAAGATGCTAATATGCAAATAGACCAAATGCCAGAACAACTGGACAACTGGTCGCTATGACATGCACTGACCACCAGAGGGCACGTGCAGAACATGGTGGGCATAGGCAGCAGGTGGCAGAGCACGGAATATGGCAGGCGTCAGCTGCAACGGGATGGTGGATCAGGTAAGCGGGGGCGCCAGACCAAGGCAGGGTGCTGGTCGCTGTCATTGGGGTGAGCCTTTGGTGGTTACTGAAAATTCTTTGCTCCTGAGCACCGCGTTCCCACCCAGTGCTCACACCCGCTGCCAGCGCTGGAGCTGCCACTCGCACCCACTGCCAACACCCAGCACCAGCCCTGATCGCTCAGCGCTATCAGCAGGTGCAAGCAGCAGCTGCCGCCCCAATCACCCCTCAGGGCTTCTCCACCTCCCCCTGCTCCTGAGGGGTGATAGAGCGGGGCTAGTGCTGCCGTTGCAGTCAACACATGGGAATTATGGTGGCGGGAGTGGGGCTGCTGGCAGACAGGGGATGGCGGGGGAGGGTGACCGCAGTGGGAGGAGCTGGGTGGGGGCTCCAAGGGTGGGCCAAGACCCACCCCTGTGCCCACTGTGGCCTCACAGCCCACAGTTCCTTTCAAAGTGCATGAATTCGTGCACTGGGCCCTAGTATATATTTTAAAAGAATATTATATTTGTTTAGCATTATGTCTCAAACTGTGGTAGCATCAAATATATATGCCATAATCTATAGGCACCCAGCACCAGCCCTGATCGCTCAGCGCTATCAGCAGGTGCAAGCAGCAGCTGCCGCCCCAATCACCCCTCAGGGCTTCTCCACCTCCGAGAAACTCTCAGGTTCGATCGGGGCCCGCAGCCACCACTCCCACCCACTGACAGCGCAGAGTGATTGGGCCCCGCAGCTGGCACCGGCAGCGGATGCAAGTGCCGGACAGGACTTCTGCGTGTGGGAACAAAGAATTTTCAGTAACCACCAGAGGCCCGCCCTGATGACAGTGACCCGCCCACCCCTGTGCCCACTGTGGCCTCACAGCCCACAGTTCCTTTCAAAGTGCATGAATTCGTGCACTGGGCCCTAGTATATATTTTAAAAGAATATTATATTTGTTTAGCATTATGTCTCAAACTGTGGTAGCATCAAATATATATGCCATAATCTATAGGTACACAATGTTAATAAAAGCCATAGAAGAAAATTAACATTTATGTACAGTGTGCTACCTGATGTGTAAAAGATAAGCACAAGGGCATTTGAATTAGTACTAGAAATCAGGGACAACTTCCTGGAAAGCACTCAGCCTCATTCTGACGGGGAAGAATTACTGAGTCAGAGAAAGGAGACATTCCAGTCAAAGGGAAGAGCACATGCAAAGCTTTGGAAGAGGTTATATTATAACACATGTGGAGATATGCAAGGAATTCACTGTGGTTAAATTAGGGAGTATGTTTAGGGGTGGGGATGACTTTGACCCATCTATATGTTTCACCGATAATCCCAAGCCCTAAAAGTAAAGCATCTTCAAGGATAGATGCTGCTTCACAAATACAATGTTCAGCTGCAAATAAATTATAGTTACAGTATTTGTGCTAGAAAAAGCTATTTGTGATTATGTGAGAGATAGATGGTGTGTGTGTGTGTGTGTGTGTGTGTGTGTGTGTGTAGCAGAGGAAGATGAGAAGTTAAAGCAAATGAGACTCCAAAATTATTTTATAAACAACCCACAACAGTTTCACTAGGAATTTGATTACAGTTGCCCAGGACATAACATCATAAAACATTGCCAAAAATGTAGCTATGACACTGCATAAACAAAAGGAAAATAAAGGACGGTGATCTCATTACTGATCATTCATACAGGCATGCATCGCATTAATTAGACTAAACTAAAGGAGGTTTAAGCATCCAACTGATGAAAGGGGTTTTTTAGAAGTTGGAATGTAGTGCAGCAATTTGTCTGTCCTGGCAGTGTTGCCCACAGACAGTCATTAATCAGAAAAGGAATTATTACTTCCTTATGGAATTCAGCTTATTCAGTTATTTTCTCCTGTACTTACCTGGAAATCTTTAACATGGAGAGTCATGCTGCACCCATTCCTAATTGGAAAATTCAATTCATCCTTCAAGCATATCTTCTGAAGCCCACCCATTCTCTTGATTCAGTCAGAATGTACCAACTGAAATTGAGTTCCTTTCTATCTCTCACATACATGTTGCTGTCACTATTAAGAATTATGAAAATTAGTTTTAAGGGGAGGGGTTGAAAGTCTACATATGGGGTTGTTTATACAAAACCACATCTTTAGTCACCAATTAACTGAGCCAGATGATCTAGAAACTCAAGTTTGAAGAGTTTATAGTATTGAGCAGTGAGGGTTTTGTTTCGTTTTGGTTTTATTTTTGAAATAAAATAACAGTTGAGGTTTTGGTAAGTGACCAGAGCTTGAAATAAAATCACAGGCTATCTTTTCTTAAATTTCATACACCAATGCGTGTTTTTTCCTTATGCTTTAAAGGCTTCCATTAATTTCTTACAGTTTTTAAAATTAAGAGGACATAGCATAAGGTATATAAATTACTGTGACAATCTCTCCCACAACACCAGATTCACTACACAAGGGCTTGTTCTACTGCTTAGACCTAGCACTCATTATTATCAGAGTAAATTGTAAGATTCTTCCATTATTGGACTATAATTTCCATTTTTACTTTCCCTCTGTCCTTTGCTCTGCCCTTCTAATACCAATGAGTAAGATGCAAACATGAAAAGTATGCTCAAATTTGCTGACAATAACAATCCAGAAAGGACAGAAAATATTAAAATTCAAGATTCAGAAAGAGCATGAGAGGCTAGAACAATGGACCAAATTTAAGAAATAGAATTTAGAATGAATAAATACAAAATCCTATACATGGGTTCAAAAATTAACTATGCAAGTTTAGTTGCAGTAAGTCTGTTAGAAACAGAATTTTTAATTAATAATAAACTCAATCTGTGTCAAAAGTATGATATGATTCCAAAAAAGATTAATGGCACTTTTTGTTGCTTTCATAAATAATTAATGTTGAGACTGAGAAAGTGGTAACTCTGTACCGAATTTAACTCTGGGTACACATACTAAAGCATGTTTGGGATGTGCTCGGTATGAGAGCCTGAATAGAAATTCCAAGAGAATGTATTCAAGGGACTAGGTCATTTAGCTTAAAGACAAGACTTAGGGAACAAACAGTAGCTAAGTAGCTATCTTCAAATAGTTAAAAAGTGATTCGACTTACTGTGCATGGACCCATGGGGGAAGAAGTGAAATTAATGAGCTTGTTTTAGGGAGGCAGATTTCAGCTCAACAGGAGAAAAAACATTTTTCGGTCAGTCAGATAATAAGGCAAAGATGGGATCAGCTGCCGCTGAGTTTCCTACCTTCGCTGGTGGTATTCATGCCCAGGCAGGACGACCCCAGCCAGGGGAGACCCGCCAACAGCACGGTGAGGACTCCAGCATGACATGGATTACTGGGCTGGGCAGTCTACAATCCAGACTTTTTGGACAAACCCAGCTATCACACAGGGGCTAATCTGGGCCCCCAAAAGAACAAGATCTCTTACAGCTGTCAGAAATTATAGCCTCAAGGGTGATAAAGCTGACATGAAGCTAATATTTCAGTTGTTCTCCATGGGATCTTAGCCAAAAGGGCAAGAAGCAGTATGTTTTAACAGTGTGCAGTGGCCTGAGAGAGAGAAGTACCATTATTTTATTATGCGACCCTTCTTCCAACTGGGTGAGATCATCCTAATGTTTTCAAGAACGTTGCTCAGACCCTGTGGGGACTGTCGGGTGAAGTAATGCCATACTTGGGCCTTTCAGAGAAATCATGTGCTGAGAACAAACCCAACTCGGAATCCCTACACCCAAATCTAAAGAGCTTTTAGCAAGGAGATCTCACAGGAACCAGGGTGGAGGAGCACGGTCAGATGAGGAGGCCGTGAGGAATCCTAAGACCTATAAAGACAGAAGCTTCTGTGGTTAAACTGAGGAATTTATTTACCTAAAATGTTTTCAGGGCATGTCTCTTTAATGCTTGGATTTCCATTGTGATGTATTTGATAAAGTGCTGTGTCCCCCTTCACTTTATGTTATAGCCTCTAATATCGGGTGGGATGGGAGAGCGCAGTAAAACCTACAGGCCTTATTTCCTCAGATTTTGTTTGAGGGTATTTTTCTAATCCTGAGAAAATTGCTGTCTCTGATACTTGACATCATGACCAGTCTCAGAACTGCAAAACCAGCAGCCAGGAGCATGAGAACGTATCTCTCTCAAACCACACGAACAGCTAGAAGAAAAGGAAGAGCAAAAGGCCTCTGTGCCTCGAAAACCCAGGGTCTCTTCTGCCAGTAGGTGAGAGATAACAAAAATATCAGAATGAAAGTCATGCTCTCACTTTTATCCACAAAACCAACTCATTTCAATAATTTAAATATCCGGTCCCATACAACAGTCAAAAGCAAAACCCAGTCTTACGTAAACTTAATGCTTCTCTCGTTCCCCAGCTGGGCTGCTTCAGGCAGGAAGCCTGCCCTGGGAAAAGGGGTCACTGTCACCTTCTCCAGGTGCCTCCACTTGCTCCTTGTCCCCCTGCCACTCACTCATGGTTTCAGCCCTCCCCAGAGTGGAGTAAGGCAGCAGGTAAGGTTACCATTACTCTGTTGGGAAAGCAGCAGAAAAGATTGTACCTGACACGGACCAGCATTGCCTGGTGCCGGCGCTCTCTGTGTCTGGTGTTACGACTGTTCCTTTTCTTCATGGGGCATTGCTGCTGTCTCCTTTGTGATCCCTCTTCTCCTTCAGAACCATGGTTAGGTCAATTTCTCTCCTCTGGAGGTTGCTAACAGCCTCCTCACGGCCTCCTCATCTGACCGTGCTCCTCCACCCTCTTTCCTGTGAGATCTCCTTGCTCGGTGGCAGGAGGCACTCGTAGGTTCCTTGGGCAAAATGCTTCTGTGTGTCCCCACCTGGTCCATAAAAGACACACATGTACTTATCAGTGCCTCCGTTTCTTCAACTATAAAAATGGGGATATTAATAGCAACTGTCTCCTATGTTTGTTGTGAAGATTAAATGAAATAACGGACTCAAAATAAGCATAAACATAATAATAACAATAATTTCCACAAGATCATATTATTAGTAAGTAGTAAGAACGGATCCATCCTCTTCAAAAGCCAAAGGTATGCTTTTTCCATCACACCACATCGCCAGGAGGAAGATATGTTGAACCAAAAAACTACCCTGTGCTACTCAGTTCACCTGCTCTGCTTACCCATAACGCTGTCCATTGGCGTGGTGTTGGCAGCAAACTGATTGGCCTGGCACCTCCGGCTCAACTGACCAGCAGCACCCCAGGGATGTGGATAGGCATTGAAAGTCCCAGGACAGAGGAAAGAAGATGGCGGCGATATAGGCAGACGCGTCCCAGGTCGTGTCCCGGAGCAAATGGAGTGAGCAGCTGAAACTAATAACACCCACCCCGAATCGGTGAAATTGCTCAGCTGGTGAGTCAGTTTGCAGCCGGGAAGGGCAGAACTCCCCTGGAAAGGAAAAAAAAAAACAGGGATTTGGGCAGGAAAGTTTGCCAGACCTCTGAGCCCAGACGGTCGGAGGGAGACAGCGTGGCAGCCAGCAGCGTCC
>NW_006289416.1:6100996-6119616 GCF_000327345.1 Myotis davidii
ATAAAAGGCAGTAATCTTTTTGCAAGCTACATGTATTTCCACCCAAGGTGGAAATTCATCCTCATAGGTTCCTAAAAGACATGAAATACCTCAGTATAAATTTAACAAAATGTGTACAGGATCTGTATGCTTTAATTACAAAATATAATGAAAGAATCAAAGAAGACTAGGATAATTGGATAGTTCACAGCCTGGAAGAGTCAACATAATAAAGATGTTGATTCCCCTCAAATTGACACAAGTCCTATTAAAATCTCAGTAACGTATTTTGTAGACATAGGCAAGCTTACTCTAAAATTTATATTGGAAGGCAAAGGACCTATATTAGCCAAAACAATTTTTTTAAAAAGAATAGAGTGGGAGGAATTATTCTTTTCTAAGTTAAGACTTAGTGTATACCTACAATAATCAAGACCCAGGTGATCCTGGCAGAGGGAAACAGCTGAATGGAGATGAACCAGAGTGGTCGGTTCTAAATGAACTAAGGAAACGGAATTCAGGAGTCCAACTCAGTTTGACTCTGATCTCTCCAATGTCTTTTATTTTCTTTTTCAAATCGGGTGTATGTTGTTTGCAACCAGAGTCCTTACTAGTGTAGCGAGGTTAAGAACCTGATCCAAAGACAACAGTTTGCAGGGGTGAGCACAGGCCTATCTCCCTCCACAGCCAGGAGGCGCTCTTCCTGCCACACCACATTGCCCAGGAAGGAAGCACTTTGAGGCAAAGAATGACCCTGTACTATTCAATTCATGACATATAGTCAATCACCTTCTCTGCCTCCTCATGAATCAAACCCTGAGCATAGTGCTAGCGGCAAACTAACAGATCTGGCACCCCTGTTCAAGTCCGCAGTGCCATCCAGGAGAAGTAAACGTGACTGGGAAAACCCACTGCACCTGCCCCCTATATTCCAGATTGTCACACCAAGCTGCTCTTGCAGGGTTTCCACAATGCTAGGAACCCCAGGCTGAATCGGTGGAAACCACCAGACATTCTGGAAGTTGCTACTCGCACTGTTTTTCACTTGATAATCACATCTTTGTGACTGCTTCACCTACAAACAAAGGATCAGAGAACTGATAGACCACAGAACCCCGCCACAAATCAATCACTAAACCCACAATATTTTATGACCTGGTACTGTTTTCTCCCTCACTCTCCTAAATTTCCATACAGCCCATCTTAATATTGAGAGTATGAAGCTCAAGTTCAATCATGAAAGTTTCACAAATAATTCCACCTACTTTCTAGAGGGCCTCATGTTCTTCTGACTCTGCTGAGGATCAAATATGAGTAAGTTGTTTCTTGTTTCCTCGTAGTTCTTGGGAAAAAATATATTTTCCAGACAGCTATTCAATCTGGTTAATTAATTTAATTTTTTTTGCATTGCTTTGAAATAAAAAGATTATTAGTACATAAAAATTAATCTGTAGCTATGGAATTTGTGAAGAGCCAGCATCTATCTACTTCCCCATCTGCAAACAGTATTGATTTCTAATGTTTTTCACTACATAGGAGTTAAAAGACTGGAGTCTGAACACATATTGTCTGGGTTTGAATCCTCGTTATACCAATAACTGCATACTTACCTCTCCATGTCTCAGTTTCCTCGTCTATAAAGCAAAAATAAAAATAACAACCTCATAAGATTATAGAAGATTAGATGAATCAATATTTGCAAAGCATTTAAATAGCGCCTGGCACACAGTACGTGCTATAAAATTACTAGTTTCTACCCATTTTGTCCCAGTTAGTTTTTTTCTTTATATTTCTCCTTATCTCTTCATATGCACCTCATTCCTACTCTCGAGCTTAACTTGGAAAAGGATGGAATTTTTCCTCATTACATCAAGACCAAATATTATTGTTGGATCCCTCTTTAGGTAGAGGCCTTGTGACGGCATTAAACCTTGCACTATGGTAACTTTCTGAAAGGTTGAGCTGGCTGCTGTGATGACTGTGTTCAGAAATAACACAGAGATAGACAGTACCAGGATTTGAACCCAACCTACCTGCCTGGGGGCTAATGAAAGCTTCAAAACCCAGAACATAGCCATGTCCCAAGTAGTGAAGAAATTTTCTCCCCATTCCTCCCTGATGGAGTCCAGGGATTTTTCCTAATGACTAAGGTGCAGGATAATGGCATTTTGTAGCTGGCCCTGAGATCACTACATCTGAAAATAAAATTTGAGCCCCATGGCTAAAACCTGTAATTTGTATTACATTCTACACCATGCTTTCATTCTGCAGGCAATGTTTAAATTACACCAATAATAATCAGTAATAATTCATGAAGGACATAATAATGGCAATTTACATTTATATATTTTATTCTTTGCCAAAATATTTTATAAATATTATCTCATTTGTTCCTTATGAAAACTTAATAGAATAAGTATTACCCCATTTACAGATAAGAGGTTGAGGCCCACAGAGTCCAATTTGCCCAGAGTCACATAGCTGATAGTGGAGCTGCCTTTCAACACAGGCTGTCTGGCTACAAATACAGTGTTCTTTGTACTGTGACTTGATGCTGACTTGATGTGAAGAAAGCAAAATAGGGTAACAGAATCTGTATATTTGAGAAACTCACAGTCTAACTAGAAAACAAAATGAAAACTTAAATCCTGATTCAAGAAAACAATGCAGAGTTGTACGATGTTTGATTTTATAAATGTGTTTACGTGTGGGGCTATGGAACTCTTAGTGAACTTCTGAATATGACCACCACTGGTGCACAGCACTGTCACTTGCACTTTCTCTTCAGTTTCCAGAAAGGGCCCCATGGCCCACTTCTGCCTACCACAGGAAAGCCTGAAACCCAGGGAAATCTGACCAGTACCAGCGGCTGAGTACAACACTTTATACATATGGAAACACTAGTAAGAGATTAGTAAGTATTTACATAGTGTACTCAATATTTTATTAAATATACTGAATATATTAGTGCACTAAATATATTAGTATTTACAAAGCTTACTAAATATTTTAAATAAATATTATCTATATATATAATGAAGGAATATGCAAATTTGCCCTCACAGTAATGACCCCCTAGAGCAGCCGTGGGCAAACTACAGCGGGCCAGATCCAGCCCCTTTGAAATGAATAAAGCTGAAAAAAAAAAAGACTGTACCCTTTTATGTAATGATGTTTACTTTGAATTTATATTAGTTCACACAAACACTCCATCCATGCATTGGTTCCGGCCCTCCGGTCCAGTTTAAGAACCCATTGTGGCCCTCGAGTCAAAAAGTTTGCCCACCCCTGCCCTAGAGCATAACGACCAGCTGGAGCGAGTGGGCATGGACATTTTTAAATCTAGAGGAGAAAGAGTCAGTAGAAGAGAGAAATGAAAGATAGAAAAGAGGGAGGAATGAGACCCAGGATAGAGGAGGTGGGGGGATTTTACCTTAAGATAAGGGAGATGCCTCTTCCCATGAGACTATGAGAAGGGATAGGATCTGCCATAGGCAAGTTTAAGGGAGACAGGAAGAGAATGCCTTTCTGATGATGATCTCTATTTTCTCTTTGAAGAGGGAAAGACTGTGAACACATTGCTGGCTGAGAATGAAAAGAATGAAAGGAATAGAATTCCTAAAGAAAGTAGTACATTTTAAAATAGCTGCTGTGGGGGAAAAGAAAACAAGCTGACCAAGGACAAGTAAGAAGGTTTCTGAGCTACGTGGAAGGCCTGGCTGGAGTTTGTATTAATGCCAATCTGATTGGTCACATAGCTTTCTCTATATAGTAGTTCTAAGATAGACAGCAGAACACAAACACTGGGAGAGGTGTGCACATGTAAGAGGGGAAGATTGATTGGGTATCGGGATGAATGGGCAAGGATTAAAGACATTACTAAGACTATCCATAAAATCCAGGCCTGGTGGGAAAGAAATGAAGACTGAAGGACCAGATAAACCAAGGCAGTGGCTCCCAAACTTTATTATGAATAGGGATCACCTTCACAGAATCCGAGGATCATATTCTAAAAAATGCTAGTCTATAAGAATAGAGGCACACAGAATAAGAGGCTTGAGGTTTCAAGGAGTCAAAAAAAAAAAAATGGGCCGAAACCGGTTTGGCTCAGTGGATAGAGCGTCGGCCTGTGGACTGAAGGGTCCCGGGTTCGGTTCCGGTCAAGGGCGTGTACCTGGGTTGCGGGCACATCCCCGGTGGGAGATGTGCAGGAGGCAGCTGATCGATGTTTCTCTCTCATCGATGTTTCTAACTCTCTATCTCTCTCCCTTCCTTTCTGTAAAAAATCAATAAAATATATATATTTTTTTAAATGGTATAAAGTCCTGAAGAAAAAAATGGGCATGGCTGTGGCCTAGACCTTGGTGCATTTTCAGCAGAGAAAGGGAGTTGGAGTCAGAGTTTTTTCAAATCCTTCTGCCACAAATTAGATATCCTTCTCTCCCTTAATTGCCCATTTTAAAAAAGTAAAATGCTATTTTTCTCTCCTTGTATTCATTTAGTTAAAGGTGAAGTTCACTATGAGAAGTTTGAAATTTTGTAAGCCTACAAAGACATTTTAAGCCATTTGAGCCCAAGAAATGATATAATATACCCAGGAGGTTTTCTAACCTATCAGTTTTTATCATTAGAGAGCAGGTGGAATTTTGTTTGTTTGTTTGTTGTGTTTTTGCTTTTTATTAAATTTACTAGAGGCCCAGTGCATAGATTAATGCACTGGTGGGGTCCCTTGGCCTGGCCTGTGCCCTCTTGCAATCCAGGACCCCACCAGTGCACAATCAGGGCTGGGGAGGGACCATGGGAGGACTGCAGGGCATGTCCGGCCCATCTCACCCAGTCCCAATTGGCCGGACCCCATTAGCAAGCTAACCTACAAAAATTGCGCATCATAGCTACTGTCAAATGGTCGAACAGTTGCTTAGGCTTTTATATATATAGACATTGGTTAATAGGATCATATACTAGGTTTCAATTGTACAGCTTTATGATACAAGGTCTGTACATTGAAGTGTGTGCCCACCACCCAAAGTCAAACCATCTCCTGTCACCATATATTAGGCCCCCTCCACCACCCACCAGTCCCATCTCCTTCCCTCTGGTAACCACCACACTGTTATCTGTGTCTCAGTTTCAGTTTTATATCCCACATATGAGTGAAATCATATGGTTCTTAGCTTTTTCTGACTGACTTATTTCTCTTAACATAATATTCTCAAGGTCAATCCATGTTGTTGCAAATGTCCGTATTTCATCTTTTCTTATGGCTGAGTAGTATTCCACTGTATATATGTATGACTTCTTTATCTAATCCTCTACAAAGTACACTTTGATTGTCTCCGTGTCTTGGCCACCGTGAACAATGCTGCAATGAACGTAGGGATGCATATATCTTTGTAAATAGGTGTTTTCAAGATTTTGGGGTAGATACCAGGAGAGGGATTGCTGGGTTGTATGGTAGCTCTATTCTTAATTTTTTGAGGAAATGTCAGACTACTTCCCATAGTGGCTGTCCCAATCTGCATTCCCACCAGAAGTGAATGAGGACTCCCTTTTCTCCACAGCCTCTCCAGCACTTGTTATTACTTGACATTAGAATGTTATTACATTCTAACAGGTGTCAGTTGGTATCCCATTGTACTTTTGATTGGCCATTTGTCTTCTTGGTAGAGGTGTGTCTGTTCAGGTCCTCTGCCCATTTTTTAAGTGGATTATTTGTTTGTTTGGTGTTGAGTTTTATGAGTTCTTTATATAATTTGGATATTAACAATTTGTCAGAGTTATTGTTTGCAAATATCTCTCATTCAGTTGGTTGCTTTTTTGTTTTGTTGTCAGTTTCTTTTGCTGTGAAGACGTTTTTAGCTTGATATAGTCTCATTCATTTATTTTTGCCTTTACTTCCCTTGCCTTTGGGGTCAAATTCATAAAATATTCTCTAAGATCAAGGTCCATAAATTTAGTACCTATGTTTTCTTTTATACATTGTCTCAGATATTTAGGTTTTTATCCATTTGCCTTTTCTATATATTCCATCAGCTCTTATAGACTCAATTGGCACAGCCAACAATGTTTGACACATGTTCATGAGTGATTTTCAGGTGGTGAATATTTTATCTCTCATGTATAAGTGTCTCTCATACCATGTAGTATTTCCATCTGTGACCTGAACCCACTCCCATTCTGCCCTAGATAGTTGGGATTTTTATGTAGTTTAGACAACCCATGTATTTAAAAATAGTTTAAGTATGGGGAAATCATATGTTGTTTTTCTCTTAGAGATTTGCAATGAAGATTGGTTAATTTAAAGACTCAGAGAAGTCCTCCAGGGTTTCCAAAGTTGATTAAACACAGAACACTTTTGTTCTTATAACGCCTATTAATACCCTATAAATACACTTTGATAAACATTGACTCAGATCATGCCACCACAAAGTCAGTCTCAGCATTAGTAGCATTTATTTTTCAGGGCATTGTGTGAGGTCCCACTGGAGATACTGGATTGTAAGATACAATCTATTCCCACAGATGATTATAATCAAGTTGAGCCAGAACATATAAATAAAGAGATAAATAATAATTTAAGGCACCATGCTGTGAGTACCAAACGGGTGGTCCAAACAAAAACTGCAGCAAGGGTGCACAGAGGGCAGAATTGTTGCAAGCTAAGTGGTTTGGGATGGTTCTAGAAAAATATAAGAGTTAATTCTTGGGAGAAAACACACACACACGTGAATGGCATATTGGGAAAAATAAGAGGACCAGTTTAGAGTTGTTCAAGTAGGTAAGGTCAGATAGTAACACCCCTCGCTTCAATTTCTACAATAAGGATCTGCATCATCAATGAGGAGCAGTATTATTTAGGCCAAGAGAGCCGCTGGGGGTCTCTGAGTGAACAGGAAGCATCTCAGAGGAAAATGTGTTTATAGAAAGTGGTGCTCCCTTCAACAATTACACAAAAGTGTTCAATAAAGGCAGTCCGTTTGACTTATGTCTTAGTCTAGACTCGCGCCCCCTCACCTCCCCACCCCCCCGTTTATTTTGAGGTGTGATCCCAAGGACCCAGAGGGGGAGACTAGGAAGAGTACAAGAGGGAAAAAGGAAAGCCTAGCAATCAAGCTCCTCACCACTGTGAGCAACGGAGGTTGATCCCCCTGGGACCCTCTAAGAGAATTATAAAGGCAGCATTTCAGAATTGCTCGTCCAAGAGATGAAAGAGAAAAATATTTCTCTACCAATACGTACCCCCCACTAATCAAGGGTTGCCCTCACATCTGCAGGTTTAAATACACTCCAGAATGCCCAAGTGGGTTTCTGCAGGCATCCCACTCTGTGCAGGAAAGTGAGAAATAGACAGTGAGGCTAAGGTATGGTGTTGTCAAGTTATACCTGCATGTAGCTGGTGACCCTAGTGATGGCTGGAGAAAAAAAGAAGGTTCAAGGGGATTCCTGCAGAAGAGGTGTCTAAGAACACCTCCAAAGGAAGAGCAGTCTGTCCCAGCACCATATTTCCAGGGTTTTGCCTGATTCTTTTTTCTTCAGTCCTTTGCACCATGGTTCTTACACAGCTGGTCAACTCCAGGGTTTTTAGCATCGTTCCATTTTCCCCTGTCATTCAAAAAATACACTAACAAAAATAGCCAAATCATAAAGACTATTTTTGCTTCAACTTATTTGTACCAAAAGGACCCTCCATTTTTTTTATCTGTTTAATAAGATACATTTGAAGGCCAAAGACCAACAAAAATTCCCAGACAAGATGTACATGTTCTGTAGGTAAGAACTAACTTCCATAAGAAAGTTTTCATACATTTTTACATATCGAGGACTGTTCAGCATCTCCAGTCAGAACAAGCCAACGTGCTAAGGCCATTGTCCTGCGCCTCAGTCAGAAGCCGTTCTTGGAGATGTGGTTCTTCAGAATTGCCACAAACCAGCAATAGTCATCATCCATTCATTTGTTGAGGACCTACTAAGATCCAGGGACTGTTCTAAGCTCTGGGGATAAAGTTTTAAACAAACATACCAAACAGCTGCTCTTGCAAAATCTGCAATCCAGTTGCAGGGGAAATATACAAATAAATATGTGATATGTTAGATGATAACAGAGATATTGGGAGGGAACCGTATTAGGGAATAAGGGATTGCCAGGTAAGGTGCTGAAGGATGGGTATTATTATTTTGTATAGCATGTGCTATAAAATGTGATGTTCGCACAGAGGCGAGAAGGAAATAAGAATGAGCCATGTGGATATATGAGGAAGAAACATACCAGATGGGTGTGTTTCAAACAAGTGTCAAGACCCTGAGGCAAAGTATGCTTGGCCTGTCCAGGGAAGAATGAGGAGGCCAGTGCAGCCAGAGCAGAGTGGGTGAAGGGCTGCTGTGAAAGCAGAAGGGTCAGAGAAGTGGCCTTGCGGGGGATGACATAGGGCCTTAGAGATCATTATAGAATGATTGGCTTTTACTCTGATTGAAATAGGAGACCAATGAAGGATTTTTAGCAGGGAAGTCACATGATCAATTTGCATTGTTAAAGGACCATTCTGGTTTCTGTGAAGAATAGGTGTGGTGGCACTGGGGTAGAAGTGAGGAGGCCAGTTAGGAAGCTGAGCGAGAGCTGGTGATGGCCCAGAAGGATGGAGGCCATGGGCCCTGATAAATGGTAGGATTCTACTAATATTCTGAACATAGAGTTGAGAGGGTCAGAGGATGGATTGAATGTGCAGTATAAGAGAAAATGAGGAGTCACAAATGACTCCAACGATTTTTACCTGAACAACTAAAAGGCGCTAGTTATCATTTAACAAGACAAGGAGGATTGCAGACTTGGAGATGGAGAAAATCAAAAGCTCAGTTTAGGACATGTGAAGTATGAGATAGTCATTAAACAAATGAAGTTGTCAAGTAGGCAAGTGAACATAGGCAAGTGAAAGTAGGCAGGTGAACATAGTCCTCTCTCTTCTCTACACAATTCTGAAATTATGCACAAATGTGAGTTTACCGTGGCTTCATTTAATAACACCAGTCCTCTAACAAATTCCAGTGACCCACAGTATATGAACTGTGAGCTACTGCAGACAGCACAACTTCATTGCTTCCTCAGCCCACAAATGATAGATGCATTTTATGGTCAGTGACCAATCACATCACTTCTTTCAGAGCCTGCCTGTGGTTGGCTAATCTCTCATTCCATTCCCACAGACAGCAAAATGCATCACTCACTGTGTTACCCCCTCGTATCCCAGTGATAAACCTGCTGACATTCCACCAGAATGGGTACTCAAAAAAAACCAGAAATTGACCAATAAAGATGAAAGTGTAACAAAATAAAAACTGGTAATGCTGAACGTGAAATTTGAATCAAACAAAAAAGGAGTTATAGAAGGGATAGCTTACCTTTACATGTGCAGCCACATGTGAAGGCAAAGGAGGGAAGTGGTTGCAAGAGAAAAACAAAGACGTCCCAGGGGAGGTGCTACTGGCAAAGGACTTCACATTAGAGAAACTCCTGGGCATATTTCACAACAATGAAAGCACAAAGGCTAAAATGTTAGAAACTAACCCAAACTTAGAAAAGACTATGACCATTCGCCAAGGCATGGAAAAGATGCTCCTCCACACCATGTTATCCAACAAGAAGGCAAGCTCAGCTCAAGCTACTTTTGATAAGTATTTTACAAAGTCCGAAAACACTAATTCTCCATGTTCCTAATGTTTTAAACTAGTGTAAACGATATGAATATTCGTTTTTAAGTGTTAGCTCTTATTTTTTTCATTTTACCATACAGTTATAACCGACAGGAAGAGTTTTTAATTTTGGACAAAATTTTGAAGTTCCAGAACAATCATATTTTTCACATTGACCATCACAAACACTTCGCATAGTTTCAGCGCACACGCTCATATTTATGGTGCCACACTAGGGTGCAAAGTGAGAGCTGCCTGTATGTGGATTTGCAGTTCAGGAGACGAGGTCCAGGTTGGAGATAATTTGTGGGTTATTCCTGGATAGACAATATGGAAACACATGCAGATAAAGAAAAGGACTAAGGACTGAGCTTTCGGGAACTCCAATGGCTGGAGGAAAGGGAGAAAGAATCAACAGAGAAGGCTGAGAGGGAGTGGCTACTGAGCTGTAAGGAGACCTGAGAGGTGTCCCAAAGCCCACTCAAGGGGTTTTAAAGAAAGAGCAACCAACTACGCTGCTGGTTAGACAAGTGAGACAATGGTTAGAAACTGACCATTGTATTTGGCAATAAGAAAGTTGCTGGTGCCTTGACAAGAGCTGTTCAGGACAGTGATCCCATGAGAGCCTGATTAGAGCGAGTTCAAGAAAGGACAGGGGGAGGGGAAAGGGAACAATGGCTACAGGCAACCTCTCGGGAGATTTTCTGTAGGGCAGGGCGGGAATAGGATGTTTCCCCAGGGAACTGTCTCTTTAAGACTGACACTATCCCAGAACCTTTGTATGCTGACTAACATAATCAACCAGAGAGCTGATGCCTGGAGAAGGGACAGTTATTAAAACAATGGCCTCACTCAAGACCTACTGAATCAGAAACTGCCGGGAGCCCAGCAATCCATGCTTTACCCAGCCCCCTGAGGATTCTGAGGCTCCCTGGGGTTTAGCACCAGTGGACCAGATGCTCTTTAAGTATCATCTGGCTCTCACATCTGTGAATCTGTGATTCAATAACCCATTCCTCCTAATATCTACTTATCACGTTTTCATGATACTAAAATAAAAAGTTTATGAGACACAAGCTGTTTTCTCATTTTTGTCAATCATCCAAAGCCTCCACAAACAATAATGGCACTTATGTATCTTAAAATCAGGTTCATAAGCATTCCCAACGTGCATTTCATGGTAGAGTATTTAACTTCGCTGTGAAGGCATATGTAAAGCTCATATTTTTTCCTGTCATTTTGTTTAATATATATATATCCTTTTTAATGAAAAAAAAATCCTTGGGAATTAAAAACTACCTCTCTTAGTCCTTAGGCATTGTTTAGTGTTGCTTCAAGTGCATTATTCCCCAGGAGCAGAGCAGACAAGGAAAGACAGGTGACATGAATCCGTCCTACACTGTTGTTCTTTGTGAACTTGGGTCTCTCCAGCCACACACTTGGAGGAAATTCCATACAAACAGAGGAAGCCAGACTCTTTCTGGGAGAGCTTAGTAGCTGACTTACTACAGTCGACATTGATGCCTGCTAAAGATAAAACCTGGGAAAGGAGCTCAGCTCCTATTCTCCATTGTTGCGGCCTGGGCCCAGTGTGTATGTCTGAGCTGAGCACACGTTTCCCTGGGTGGGGGGCGCGGCAGCGAGCAGCTGTCTGTGCAGGATTGCTGATGTTTACAGTAGCGAGCGAGGGCTGCTCGATGCCAAAGCATGTTGTTTCTTATTTTAAAGATGAGAACAATTCCTTCTCTCCCCAGCCCATTGTTATTTGGTTTACTAGACCATCAGGAGCAGGAAGCAGTAAATTACTGAGGAAAAAAGTATAAATCTCACTAGGGTGTGCTCCTTGTCTTTGGATGAAATTCAGCATAGCAATCAGATGTGACGATACGTCAAAGGGGTCCTCTCTGCTTCATGGTAAGTTGGTTTGGGGAAGTGAACTGGAAATCATTAGACACTCCCCCGTGTTGGTATCTGCACCTTTCTAGAAGCTCTAAGCCCTGCCTCCTTTGACGGCTCCAGAAAGCCAGCTGGTCATCAGGTAGTAAGGCCTCACTGGCCAAAGAGATCACTCACAGCCAGCAAGCCCTCTCTCCGCGGTTTCCCAAAGCCTTTCCCTATTCAATTCCATTAGTTAGCACTGCATTCTCCCATCACTGTCTGGGAAGGGGTGAATAAGAATTTCTTCAATCACAAAAGAAAAGCAAAACCAAAAAAAGGGAGATTTACCTTAAAGTACAAACTGTTTTCAAAACACATCTATAGAAAGCCAGTATTAAAGAGAGGCCAGCAGATGCATAAAGAAGTTACCTGTAATATAAATAAATCACCTACTTCCTCATTCTATTTAACAACCCTTTCCTGAACATGTCAGTTCCTGCCTGGCTCCGTCACCTCCCTCTAATGCAGCAGTTCTCATGCCTGGCTGTACCCTGGGGTCACCTAGAGAGCATCAGAAGTGACTGGCCTTGGTCCTACCTCCAAGGATTGTAAAAGCTCTCCTCGGGCAATTCTAAAATGCACCCAAAGTGAAGACACTGTTCTGCTGCCCCCCTTTTCTCCTCAGCTCCCCATATGCCCTTCAAGATCAGCCCCTCAGTTGGCCCCCTCCCTAGCAGAGGCTGAGATAATAAAGTCAGATCTAGTAGTTTTTAGGACACTGATTCCCAAATTATCTGATTTAAGAATCACTGAGGCACTCACCAGATTAATTCAGACTCACCTCTCTGTTGCAATGATAATTACTAACTATATTGAAACTGATAAAATTCATTATCTGAATTATTATAAACTAGAGGCCCGGTGCACGAATTCATGCACCAGTGGGGTCCCTCAGCCTGGCCTCTAGGATCAGGCCAAAACCAGCTCTTTAACATCCCGCAAGGGGATGGATTGCAAGAGGGCGCAGGCCAGGCCAAGGGACCCCACCGGTGCACAATCAGGGCCAGGGAGGGATAGGGGAGGTTGGCCAGCCAGGGAGGGACCCACAGGAAGGCTCCAGGGAGTGTCTGACCCATCTTGCTCAGTCCTGATCGGCCAGACCCCAGCAGCAAGCTAACCTACCAGTCGGAACATCTGCCCCCTGGTGGTCAGTGCACATCATAGTGACTGGTTGACCGGTCAACTGTCTGCCTCCTAGTGGTCCGTGCATGTCATAGCAAGCAGTTGAGCAGCCTTAGCATATCATTAGCATATTACACTTCAATTGGTTGAATGGTCAACCGGATGACTTGGGCACTTAACATATTAGGCTTTTATTATATAGGATGGGCCAATTACTTTAAAACATTTCCTTGAATGAGTGTTTCTGGCCTCTTAGATTCTGTTTCTGGTAATATGTAAGATGAGCCTCAGAGAACCTCAGCATCCATTCAAGAATTGAATGCTGTACTCATTCCAATAGTTAATAGATAATAATCTATTTAAAAGCATAAGAAACACTGATGAGAAGTTCAGGGTTGGAAAGAACTTCACAGTAATGGTTGTTTCAGTGCTTCTCTATTTAGTGGGGACTTTACTTGAAGCCGGCTCTTGTACAGGGCACATACATGAGTTCCTCAGAGGGCCCTGCAACGCCTCCCAACTGTGCTTTTCCCAGACACCTCCCCTCTTCCACCTCACACATTGGTTCATCCCACAACTTCCAGAAATCAGTGCCCTTGCCAACGGGTGGTCTTTATGACAAGATGTCTTAATTCAGCTATTTCTCACGATGTCCATTATCCAGTTTGCAGAATACATGGTAAACACACTCACTAAAATTACATTTCTAAAATACTAGAAATGAACTACTAAAAACAAAATTTTTAAAACCAATACCACTTAGAATACCTTCCAAAAAATTAAATACTCAGGTGTAAATTTAGTAAGAATGTGCAAGCTTTATGTGCTGAAAACTACAAAATGCTAATGAAATAAGACCTAAATAAATGGAGACACATACATGTTCACAAATGAGAAGACTCAATGTGCTTAAAGTGACCATTCTCCCCAAATTGATCTATAGATCTAACACAATTCCAAAAGAAATCTCAGAGGAATGTTTTGTAGATAAATACAAGCTAGTCCCTAATTCATATGGAAAGGCAAAAGAATTAAAATAGCCAAAATAATTTTGAGAAAGAACAAAGTTGAAGAAGTCACACTACTGATTTTTAAATTACATGTTTTAATAAACATGGTAATTAAGACAGTGTATTATCAGAGAAGGAAGCAACCATAATCAATGGAATAAATCGGTTTTGGAAAAATATAGAAAAAATATTTTTTTCAACAAATGGTGGTTGAACACAATTCATATGCAGAAAATTAATCCCAAACTAAATCTTATACTTTATACAAAAATTAAAACAAAATGGATCATAGACTTAAATGTAAAACAGAAAACTATAAAACATTTAGGAGAAATCTTGGAGACCTCAGGTTAGGCAGAGTCTTAAAATATGACACTAAACACACAATTCATTTAAGACATTAAATAACTGAACTTATCATAAATTGAACCTCCATTCTGTATGCTTCCATTTATATGATATTGTGGAAAACTCAGAACTATAGGGACCGAGGGCAGATCACTGGTTGCTGGAGAGCAGGGATGGGAGGATATAACACGAAGATAAGGGAATGTGTGGCTGATGGAACTATTCTGTATGCTGATTGTGATGGTATTGCACAAACTTATACATGTTAAAACTCCTAGAGCTGCACACTTCCCCCAAAAAAAGCCAATTTCACTGTATGTTAACTTAAAATTTAAATTAAAATAAAATATGGAGTCAGTTTCTCTCGGGAGGCTAAGTATAGGAAAGGACATTTGTTAAACCTAATTGTACTTCAGGTGAGGTCATTACTAGTTGTAAGTAGATCATAGAGATGGTCTGTTTAAGGGAAAGGATACTAGGGGGGAGAAGGTAATGGAATTTCAGTGAACCTTACAAATGTCAGAGCAAAATATAACACCAGCCTGCGAATCCAACAGTGGGAAGAAGGCTCACTGGGAGGGAAGTACAGAGTGCTGCTCCAACGCCAGCATCCAGACCTGACCAAGTGGGGTCTGAGCTTGAGGAAGAGAAGATTAATCCAAGGACAGAAGAATATGAGGAATGGTGGAGGCAGTTCTTCAGTGTCCGCGTTGGAAGGGAGCGTTTCAGAGGGCCAGTGACTGGGTGTCTGAGCCCATCAAGAGCTCCCCGAAAAGAGTGGAGCTACCTAGAATAGGCTCCCAGAGGCTTTCCCTGGAGTGAGTGCTCCCTGGAAGGTGTTCTGCGGAAAGTTGCCCATATAAATACTAAATCCCAAGTTAAATCTCCTCTGCATTAAGGTTAAAGGTGAGGAGGAAGCCTCCAGTAGAATCCTGCCCACAGATCATTAAAATGACAAAATTTAAATCTTCCATGCTTGGGTCTCCTCTGTTAGCATTGAAATAGCAGCAGACAGAATAGTTTGCTTCTTTCATCCGTGGATTGGGATGTGGCGGGGGGACCCAGTTTAGACTGTTTAGTTACAAGGAGCTATTAAATTTAGAGTTTCAAAGTAAGGGTAAAGTCTCTTAAATAAAACATATTATAGAGGTGAGTATGTTGTTTAAGAATTTTAATTATTGCATATGAAATAGTAATGCATAGGGGTGGTATCTTAAAATACCTTTATTATGTATAGTATATAATCTTGGTATATTTATTTCTGAAATCCATCTCTTAATTTGGCAGTTGTATGTGGATTACTACAATTGTCCACCAGAGGGAGACAAAAGACTGCATTTTCCCCTTGGGGCTCCTTCAGGTTTAATGAGCACTTTGAGCCAAAATCTCTACCACATGTTGTCGAGAGTGGGGCAATCTAAGACTGAGAAGACCTTTGTGGTTCCAGAATGAGATAAAATGATAAAGAGGAGTGGTTCTGGTCTTAAATGTCCTGCTTTTCCTCTGGGTCCTGGGTGACTTTCTCCTCCTGCTTCTCTGGGGTCTGCAAAGCAGAACTGTTTGTTTGCTAGGAAGCAAAGCCCTTTGGATTCCTGACCCTGTCCAAGCTGAACAAATGGCATGGGAACATTCCCACCTCACCTACCCACTGCCAAAGGAATGCGTTGTTCAGCTCAAGGAGGCATCTATGAAATTTCATAAATTTCAAGTGGTCCCTCCAGGGATGATAAATGCCCTGAGGAGCTGACGGCAATCCAGGGCCAGCCACACCGTGGAATTCGGTAGTCTTACTCTTCTTTGGAAGGTTCCCTTTGTTAATTCACTCAACAAAGAGGAAGAATTTACCGGGAGGCGAGTATTGTTTCAGGTTTGTAAAGGGGTCTCTAATAATAGGAAAGCTCTACCAATGAAATGAACCCCCATCACAAGCAGGCAAAAGCTGCTCTGAGCAGAATGTGTGGCTAGTGCAGTTTACGTTTGAGATTCTAGGAAACGTTTACATATCCCCTAGCAAAGGGAGATTCGAAACTAGAAGACTTCTTGACAAACATTAAGTAATGTACCCGTACAACTATAAAGTACTGCTGGAATTTTTCTCTTCATCATTCTCTTAAAATAAATCAGACATATGTGATTGCACAGTTACTTCCCATTCATGATCACTTAATTTCCCACATCAAGCCCCCAAACCAGATCTTGAAAATGAAAATAAAATGAAGACTTCAGCTTATCACCCACTAGAAACAAACAAACACTTCTGGATGGCTTGGCTGCAAACTTATTTTTTAAGTGACTTTAAATCCCACTTTATTTTATATCCAGGACTTTGGATTCATGGGGGATGAGACAAAAGCAGGGTCATAACAGAGGAGAGCTTTTCCCCTAATACTGGTTAAGCAGACTGATATAGGGAAGCAGTGACTGGCATTAAGAGTACAAGTTCAGAGAACCAAGATGGCAACGTAGGCAAATACCTGTACTCGCTGCCTCCCACAACCACATCAAAATTACAACTAAAATATAGAACAACCATCATTCAGAATCACTGGAAAGCTGACTGAATGGAAGGCCTACAACTAGAAGAGTAAAGAAGAAAGCACACTGAGACTAGAAAGAGGTGCAGAGGCATGGAACAGGCTGGTCAGGCACCCATGTATGCCGCTTTTTTAATTGGGAGGGAGATCATCTCTGTGGAGGCGACCCTGAGGAGCAAGGGGTCCCAGCCCCACACCAGACCCCCAGCGGAGGGTCCCAGAGCTGGGAAAAGAAGTCCCTACAGGCAGTAGGAACTACAGACTGTAAAAACCAGTGGGGATTGGGGCTCAGTGACACAGAGGCTGCTGGAGACCCAGCTGCTCCTCTTAAAAGGCCACACCACAAACTGAACTTACAAGTTCCTGCTTCCTCTGAGCTCCAGCACCAGGGTGAGGCTCTGAGGAACCCAGACACACACAAAGAGAAACTGGACTGTCAGCATCAGGGCAGGAACTCAGGGGAGGCTTTCTTCCAGATGGAGATGCTTAGTGCTCGGTGCTCACAGCAGTCAGTGTTCCCATGCTGGGGCCTCCCTGGTTGCAGGGCTGACTGGCAACCATTTCTGTTTGCTCCATCCTGGTGATTCCCTGAGACCCCGCCCCACCCAATTTACAACCCCACCCACGCTGTGTACAGCAGCTTTTGCATATAAATGGCCTGTCCTTGCTCAGGTTAAAACCTGTCAAACAAGCTGCAGCTGGGTCAAGGAGCTGCAAATCTATCAATAAAAGACCCAATACTCTGCACCAGCACCAGCCTGCCTTGTTTCACAGCTTGGCCTTGTCTGGGCACTTCCAAATGCAATACAAAGAGAAGGAATCTGCATATCTCTCTGTAGCTCCTGCTGGATGGCCCCAGGCAGTGGCTGACTTAGCACCTCCCTGGAGACCCAAGAACCCGTGTACCCAGTGGTCAGGGTGAGACCATCCAGATGCCTCATCCTCCAGAAATTCTTTCTTTGTTATGGGTTGGGACCACAACATTAGTAACAAAGAAACAGAATTTCCAGAGGATGAGGCCTGGAAATGAGGATTTTAAAAAGATTCCCAGGTGATTCTAATGTGCAGCCAAGGTTGAGAACCACTGACCTAGAGTGTCCACCGCAGATGACTGGGGAGGCTGAGCCACTGGGCCCTATAGGGCACCTACTACACAAGGCCACTCTATCAACTCAAGGAGACCTAGCAGCTCTACCCAATACATAGAAACAAACACAGGGAAGCAGCCAAAATGCAGAGACAAAGAAAATGTTACATATGAAAGAGAGCAAACTACTGGATATAGCAGGGGTCCTCAAATTACGGCCCCCGGGCCACATGCAAATACAAATATTGTATTTGTTCCCATTTTGTTTTTTTTACTTCAAAATAAGATATGTGCAGTGTGCATAGGAATTTGTTCATAGTTTTTTTTTTAAACTATAGTCTGGCCCTCCAACGGTCTTAGGGACAGTGAACTGGCCCCGTTTAAAAAGTTTGAGGACCCCTGGGATAGAGTTCAAAACCACAGAATCTTCTAGAAACCTCCAAGGGACTTAGTGAGACTTTGAAGGATCTTAATGAAAATGCCAAAAAAATGGAAAGGACCAATCAGAAATTAAGTATACAATGACTGAAATAAAGAATGCTATACAGGGATTCCACAGTAGACTAGAGGATCCCAAGAATCAAATCAAATCTCTTGAAGGGGGGCTGACCTCTGACACGCTAGTAGCCAGTACACTGGTTACCCACAGAATTCCAAGGCCAAGGCCGAAAAGGCAGGGGGCTGCAGCCCCTCCCACTCTGCCAGGGTTTCCAGCTCCTGCCCTGCCCATGCCACTCGAAGCTCTGCCAGGCACGGGGCCTTGCCTTCCTGACTCGCTTCCACTCTGGTCGTGGCCCAGTGCCTCACTGCACACTATGACCCACCTGCTGGTGCTGCTGGGCCCAGCTGGCAAGGTAAAAACCCAGGTCAGGCCTCGCACTGTGTGCTGCTGCCCCCTGAGCCCCGCGGCCCCTATTC
>NW_006289416.1:6119672-6151566 GCF_000327345.1 Myotis davidii
TCCAACCCTGCAGACTCCTGGGTGCTGTGCACAGCCTCTGGGGACTGCTGTGGCCAAGAGGAAAGCCTCCCCACCCCATCCCCAACTCTGGCACCCTGATCCCGGGTCCACTTCTGCCAAGGGAGAGCTTTGCCCGCATAGCTGCCCAAAACCAAGCACCTCCATGGTCCCCGGACCCCAAATTTCTGCCAGCCAAGGTGGTTGGCCTGCTGGCCCCACCCTGAAGTGGGTGTTGGGGGCAATCCAACCCAGATCAGGCTGGTTGGCTTCCACAGTGCATGTCATAGCCACCAGTCATTCTGGTCGTCCTGGTCATCCTGGTGGTTCCGCTGTAATTGTCGTTGGGTTTTTATATAAATGGATGATGAAGGGTATTCTTTAAGAAGGAGAAAAAGATAAAGATAAAAAATATGAAGAACAAAATGGCAACAAATACATATCTATCAACAATTAAATCTAAAAAATCTGATGAACAGAATAAACTGGTGAATGGAATAGAATCAGGGGCATGGAAATGGATCTTTTATTGGTTCTGCATTAAAAAATAAATTTATCCAAAATATTTCAGTGGACAGCTAACTAACCTAGCCAAAGAACTTGCACGCATGTATACAGTACCTATGGGTACAGACAATAGGGTGGTGAAGACCTGGGGCAAGGCGGGAACCGGGTGGAAGGGAGCTATGGGAGGGGAAAAGAGGGACATCTGTAATAATCTCAACAATAAAGATTTTAAAAATAATAATCCTATATAATAAAAGGATAATATGCAAATTGACCCTAACAGTGGAACAACGGGTCGCTATGATGCGCACTGACCACCAGGGGGCAGACGCTCAATGCAGGAGCTGCCCCCTGGTGGTCAGTGTGCTCCCACAGGGGAAGTTCTGCGCAGCCACAAGCTGGGCTGACAGCTGCAAGAGCAGAGGTGAGTGGGAGCCTCTCCCACCTCCTTAGGCCCGATCCCCGGGAGAACGGGCCTACGCCAGCAGGTGGACATCCCCCAAGGGGTCCCAGACTGCAAGAGTGTGCAAGCTGGGCTGAGGGACGCCCCTGCCCCCAAGTGCACAAATTTTCGTGCACCGGGCCTATAGTAAATAAATAAATAAAATAAAGTTCAGAATAAAATACGGCAACAAAAAAAAGAAGAGTACAATGCACAGGTTTATGGTGGGCAAGAACCCAGGACCTTAGTATTCTTTCCTTGTGCACTAACTGAAGGAACCAGTGAAAGATGACAACATACAGGATGGGATTTTTCTAATGAGATCCTCTTTAGCCACAAAATCTGAGGCACAATGCTCTTCCCAGCTTAGAGGATTATGAGTGCTGCCACTGCTGACCCTGGACAAGCTGGGGCAGCCATGGCCTTGCCATACATGTTGGCGCTGGGTACCCATGAGTTCCCTGGACAGGGCCCCACCATGCCTGTTAGCAGTCATGCAAACAAATGGGAATTCATCTTTGGTTCCAGAGGGCATAAAATGACCTGTTTCAGTAAAACAGAAACTTAAGAAGGAAAAGTGAACTGGCATAAAATGTGAATTTAGCTACATCTGCTTTGGAGGAGTGGAGGTGGGTGGAATGACTGCGGAGACTCTAACCCTCACCCTTTCTGTGAATCCATGAACAGACACAGAACTGCAAGGACTTCTAGAACCAAAGGTTACTCGCTGAAAGGGATTGGTTTCCATCTCCGAGGAAAAAATCTGTGTAAGAAACCTGATGACATGTTCCTGGATTGACCGTAAAACTGTTTTCCCAAATAGCACCAGCCAATTCTGGATTCTCTTTGGGACTATCCTCTAATTCACTGGGGAAATCGTTGTATTAAGTCAGTTCAGTTTTACCAAGTTATGATACAATTTGCAAAGCTATATCATGCAACCACATAGTTAGTGTGGATGAAAATACTCTTAATTAAAGATAAGCACTTGTCCAAGAGCTTGCTGTAATCAGACCTTGTGGGGATTTAGCTCAGTGCTTTGCCAATCAAAAATACAAAATAGATTTAGATGTGAAATGTAGTCTTATATCTCACAGGAATAAGTTCTTGTGGCTTTTTCTTTCTAAGATAAAATTTGCTCAATTCATTACACTCACCGTCCTTTCTTTATTAAGAAATCCAATCTTGTAATGAGCCTTAGTTTTTGGTATTATCTCTAAAAAAGACTTTCTAAAAATTGCCTTTTAAAAGTAGTTTAGCCCAGCCGGTGTGGCTCAGTGGTTGAATATAAACCTATGAAACCAGGAAGTCTCAGTTCGATTCTCAGACAGGGCACATGCCCAGGTTGTGGGTTCGATCCCCAGTGTGGGGCATGCAGGAGGCGGCCAATCAATGATTCTCTCTCATCAATGATGTTTCTATCTTTCTCTCCCTCTCCCCTTTGTGCTGAGCCTCTGGACCACCCTGGCCTAGCTCCCTGATGCCACTCACATCCCCCTGGCCTCCCTTAGCTCATCCTTCTCTGATCATCCTTCCCTGCCCTCTGCTAATAAGGTCATGTTAACATATGTCTGACCTTTTTTCTCCATCAAAAATACACATCCCCTGCCCTGAATCCCACAGCTAGACACTCAGTCTACCAAGGTAACAGCTAACTTTCCTAATAAGATTAATGTAACAATAGGGTTGACAGTTTACAGACAGTTTATAGACAAAATGAAAAATAATAGTAACTTCTATTTGGTGAGCACCCATCATGAACCAGACACTACTACTGATTAATTAGTGAGTTAATTAATAATTCAACATATATTAAGAGTAACCAACTACCTGCTAGGCACACTTTAAAATCTGGAGATAAGAGAGAGCATGCTGTTTTCAAGAGAGTTCCATAAGTTCCATCGTTTTGAGTCCCAGAAGGGAGTGGAAAGAGAGAAGGCTCAAGAGGCAAGCCGGAGTGCAAATAAAAGAGTCTTGGTGCCACTGAAATTTTTTGACATTGTCTTTTAGAAAGAAAGAAAAAGAATTTTAGTAAGGTATCAGGACTGACGGTGTAGATTTGGTAGTTTTCGGTGCATCAATAATCCTTTCCAAAGAATCTAGACAAGTCAGTATCATTATTCCTACTTCGCAGATTAAAAGCCCATAGTGCACATCTATTGATTTGTATCTGCCAGAATCCCTTCCCCCTTTATCTAATAGCAGCCTCCCCCTTTTTAGGAAACTCCTCCTCCCTCACCCCAGGCATGTAGTTCAGTTGGAGCCAATGTGGTGCCCTGTGCCTCCTGGCCAGCAGCCCAAGCTGAGCCATCACAAGAGCTTACACTGCTGGTCACCGTCTTAGAGTGACATGACCAGAGGGAGGAAGCTCTGACCTAGGTTTTTCTGAGTGGTAACTGGGGTGATGGGCCCCTACCTCTCATAGCAAAGCTGTACACATGTCAGCACCTGACTACTCAAATAAAGCACACAGACTGCTGTGGAAGGGCCTCGAACTGGGGCCCCTGAGAAGCAGAGAGGAGCCCCAACCACAGGAAGACCTTGGTTCCCATTTGCTGTGTTACAACCCTGCCTTTCCAGTTATATCAACAGTAAATCCCTTTCAGATTGAGTTTCTGTCACAAATAACTAGAAGTCCTGGCTATACAGTAATTGAGACTTGAGAGGCTAAATGACTTGACTGAGGCAGGTGGTAGGCAGAGGTTGGAATCAGACTCCTGGTGTTCTGACCACTGCACCACCCTGCAGAGCACAGGCTTCTAGGATAAAGCCCGCTTTCTGCTAGAGTAGAGTCTCAGACTAGGTGGTTAAGGGAATAAAAAAATTAAAAATGAGTCAAGAGCCTGCATCAAATTCGGACACGTTCAATTACTGAAAGAGTAGGCAAATCAATTAATCCCGTTGAGCTCCATTTGTAGAATGAAATAAATATATCCTACTCACTTGGTGTTTGGTTAATTAAGGGGGCTAATACATGTGAGAGCATTTTGAAAACAATAAAGAACCTATCAAAGATACATGTTGCCAATCTTGATCAGCAACAGAAGTGTGTATGAAATCCACTCTCCCTCTTGGTGCTTGAACCTATACTCTTAGGGGTGGGAAACAGAAATCCAGAATGTTATCTCATCCCTGTTAATTTCCATCTGAATAAACAGTCACTTCTGTGTTATTGTTGCTACCGAACATTTATTGAAAGCCAGACAGGGTCTTGGTGCCCTGGAAAATACAGAATCTAGAGAAGTCTCTGGGAAAGGCAGGAAACCCAGAGCAATGGTTGGCATAGTACTTGGGAACAAGAAACCAAAGGTGTGGCTCCCAAGTCCCCTTCAGAATTAACATGGCAATGTGTCCACATTCCTGAGCCTATTCTGCACTGCCTTTTCCACCCGCCACCCTCCCCCCACCCGTTCATGGGCATTTTGAAGGATAATTCAACGTGCAAGTCTTGGGGAACAGAGCATTATGTTCTGTAATTAGGCTTGGTTCTGTTTATTGCAGACACCACTTCATTTTGAAAACAGGACCCTGCCTTTTCCTTTCGGGTATTTTTTAATGACAGCATAAGAATGTCCATGTTTTCCTTTGCTGTTCAGGTATAGCATACTTACACAATAGGGGAGTCTGTGTCCTGAAAATGTACATGTTAATCACGTTTTATCAAAATCAAATTATTTCCAAAATGTAATAGGATCCCAGTAGAAATCCATATACATGGGAGCCGGTGGTGTGTGTAGGAAAAAGTGGAGGCTGGGAGTCAGAAAAATCAAGATTCAAGCATTAGTTCAACCATTCCCTACTTGTGTGACTCTTGGCAAGTTATTTAAACTCTCTGTTCATTTTACACGTTTTCACATGGATAATTTGAGTTTGAGGCCTATCTTATGGATTTTTGTGAGCACCCAATGAAATGTTTTCGAGTTGGACAAAGAAAGACTAGCTCCATGTCCTTTGGAATTTCAGACCCAATCACCAGAATTGGAAACAATGAGGAAAGGAAGGCAATGGGTGTGAAAATAAAACCATCTCAAGAAATGGGCATATCGCTGCGCACAGCCAACACTCAATCAGTGTTTACTGAGTGAGTATAAAAATGTATAACTGCTTCAGCCACCATTCACTAGCCTATGCACTGGGTGATCACAAGTTGCCCGATTCCCGGATGGCACTCACTTATCTGACAACAAAGGCTACCAGTCTTTGGTGAGAGAAAACCCCAACTCCACTCCCTCCTTCAAGAAAACATAACCAGAGCACCTATCCTGGTACACAGTAGGTATTCAGAAATAGTATGCAGTAGCTATGCCACAAATGCTAATTCCCTTCTCCAATCTCCCTACACATAGCCTTCCGCATAATCTAGGTGCTGGTTCACTCTTTTCTTTGACATATTGTCTGATGTTCCCTGTTTTCAACTTCATAAAAAATATTGAAGCTGAAAGTATGAGTCACAAAGGAGCTAGTCCCAGATGGCCCTCCCTATCTGTACCTTTCCCCCGGGCAGCGGTTCTCAACCTGTGAGTCGCAAACAATGAAAATACATCCTGCATATCAGATATTTACATTACGATTCATAACAGTAGCAAAATTACAGTTATGAAGTAGCAATGAAAATAATTTTATGGTTGGGGGGTCACCACAACATGAGGAACTGTATTAAAGGGTTGCGGCATTAGGAAGGTTGAGAACCACTAAGGAAACGTTTTGGAGGCTTTGTCCTGGAGCTTGACTTGGTGATCTGGATTTTGAGTTGGTGCCTGTGTGATCCACTAGGTGGTGCTAATGGCATGACCTGAGCTAGGACACTTTTCCAGCAAGGTAATGCTCACTAAACCTCCCTTTGAATAGATGTTTTTATACATGTAAATCCAAACGAGTACATCTCATTCATTTTTAACTGTGCTTCTTGAAAACATAAAGGAAAATACTTCTTTAGGTTAAGAATAAGCATGGGCCTTTTCCTTCCCCAATTATTTATAATTAGCTACTCTGCCAAGGAAAAAATTCAGCTATAGTTCAGCAGAAATTGGCATGTAATTTTTATCTTCAAGAAAAGCTGTGGCCTGTGAAATCTTCTAAACCAGAAAGCCACCCATCCTGGAGGACTGACAACGTGGAGAATTACTCTGTAGAGCAAGATGGGATTTTTCTTCCAGATCCAGGCGTGTTCAGGCAAGAATGTAAGACTGCAGCCAGCTGCAGGGGAAATAAATTCCTCTGCTGGTCCAGATCAACAAACAACTAAATCACTAAACTAAAGGGCTCCTTTACTAACCTGTCTTATAGAGTCAGAAACTTCAAGAGAAAAAAAAATCTGGTTTGGGTTAACTGTGAGAAGACCAGCAGCTCACCAACCAGCACATAATCCAGTGTCAATATGAAACATAAAAAAAAATATTCAAGTGAATCCTAAATCCTCTGAATTAGTCCTAATTTGTAAATGTTAAAAGAGCCCTTAAATAACTCACTGACTTGTATGACTAAACGCACATGGCAGCTTCCACTGTCTTTGTCCTTTAAGGAAGCTGGTACCATGTCGGGCAGCACCCTGGCAACATCACACCAACCTGCCCCTATAAAGTAAGGTCAAAATAATACTTGTTCCAACTCTTAGTCATACCTCTGCCTGCTGGAGTTTCCACACCAGGCCTTTAGTTTCCATTCTATAACTAATGCAACTGCCTTTGTGAATGGCTGCACCCAGCAGTTCAGCGCCTGGGGGACCTTGTTTGTTTTTACGTAAGACTAGATTATATTTAGGTGAAGATTTCCACTTCACCTCATAGTTGCCAAAGGTCTCATTGTTATCAGTAAAAGGAGACATTCAAAAATATATAAACAAAAATAAAGAAACCAGGTATTGGTAATGTATTAGCTCTTGAGCAGGTGGTAGATTCATTGTCCATTATACTATCAAAAGCATAAATAAACAATTAAAATAAACAAAAGAGCCATTCATGAATCAATGACAATAATGTTTTATGAACCAAGGATTATGATTAATCAATTCTGTTCACTTAATAAAACAAGTCAAAGGCAGCTTAACTTATTGCACATCAGTGTGGCTTTATGCCTTGCCCTTTGCCCTCCCAGGTCTTCAGCTCAGTTCTGGATGATAACTTGGGCAAAGATATTTCAGAATCATGATATCTAGTCTTCTACTTTGGTGGCAACATGAGTGAGGGAAAGTCGTACTGATCATCTTACAAGGTTTCAGGTCAGAGCAAGGAGATAGGTGCCTCCTACCTAAGGAACAAAAGTGTGCATGTGTCAAAAGAAACACTGAAATTGTCACTGGGAAACGTGAGTTCAAGGTCAGGAGCACATTAAGCGAAGGAGCTAGGCACAAGTCAGGGATCCCAGCTTGGGGTCAAAACAACAGAACAGACACAAGGCACCCTTCCTGCCAGAGACCCTCTAGTCTAGACCCTAGAGCAAGATCCAAGGAAAGCAGTGGCAAAAACCAAGCTACAGGGAGACACAGCTCAGAAGATGGAAAAAGTCTCTTGTGTAAGGTTCACAGCAAACATTTTCTATATAAATCCTTGATGTTACAGGTCTTCTTAAAATGAAGGGGCATGTCTTTGTTCTTTTAGTAAGCGCAGAGTGCTAAATACAACTTAGTGCCTTTGATTCATTATTAAGAGCAAACATTTATTTATTCAAAAAACATTTATCTACATTATTCTTGGCATTGGGGTCACTGAAAGGAGAAGATGGAGAGCCAGCAGTTAAACAGCAGCAGGCAGAACGAGCTCTGAATGTGACTTCTATACCCCTGGTAAGAGCCTTTCCTGTGAGTGTTTTTCCTTTCTCTCCTTAACTTTAAAGTGTTTAATATCATGTGTCTCTAAAAATCTACTGAACTGGAAGTCCTGGGTTAATTTAGGATCTGCTTCATTAAACGTCTTGAACTATACTCATCCCAAATGTGAAAACAGAAAATTCCTACCTTCTTCATTACACAGTCCTCTTGTCAGCAGGGTACCTGATCCCCTTGCCAGAATCTAAAATGCTACAGATGCTAATGGTGATTCCTCAGAATTCAAAACACACCCATTAGCAAGCCCCTGGAAGTGTGCGAGGAATACCAATAGGGACTGTCCATCCTGCCAAGCAAATTCATCATAGACCTTAGCCCTGTCAGTTACCAGGTTAAGGGTAATGCTTTGATGGGCTTGTTAAAGAGAAACAAATAAATTGGAGGCCATTCAAAGGCAGGGACTATGTTCTCGACTTCTTTGTAATTCCCCATGCTAGCCTAGACCAATGCTTGGTTGACAGTTATTTCTTGATTAACAATTAGCTTTTGTTAATGTATTCCTTTTATGTGCTGTTCAAACAAAAAGTAGGGTCGTGTAATGAGAGTTTCATGAGCAACAGGATATTCTTGACACACTCTCCTGGAATGTCAAATTCGCTCAAAGATCAGAGGCATACTAGTAGACATTACGTTTATATTCTTTAAAACTAGAGTATAACAATCAGCATGAATTTTAAAGGTAAAATATAAAAATCAAAGACAACTCACACTTGCAGCTGGGCATTTGGAGACACACACTCAGACCCCAGAAGATACACAGTCACTCCTTCTCTTCAGTGGAAAAGTCTGTGCAACACACAGCTTGATGCCTGGTTACACACACACACACACACACACACACACAATTTGCTTCACCCTTCTCCTAAAAAAGTATAAATTTAAACCCAGAAAACCTACTTTTGGCAAAATTACCTTAATAAATAATTAAAATATATATGAGCGCAAATATATACGAGTGAATCATATATATATATATACACATATATATATATGTATATATACATCTATAATAATAAAAGCAAATGTGCTAATTAGACTGGACGTCCTTCCGGATGAAGCTGAGGCTACGAGGGAAGCCCGGGGTTCCAGGTGCCAGAGGGAAGCCAGTGCCAGCAGCCGGGGGAAGGAAGGCCTACTCTTGCATGAATTTCGTGCATTGGGCCTCTAATTATATAGGTAGATAGATGATAGATAGATAGATAGATAGATAGATAGATAGATAGATAGATAGATAGATATGATTCTGGTATAGCTATCCATCTAGGATTGGACTGATTTGGGTTTAAGACTGTGGTTCCAAACTTTAGCATGCATCAGAATCACCCAAAGGAATGGTTAAAATGCAGACTGCTGGGCCCCAGCCCTAGAGTTTCTGTTCACAAGGTCAAGTGTGGCCTGGAAATCTGAATTTATAACAGGTTTCTAGGTGAAGCTGATGCTGCTGGTCCAGAGACCACCTTCGGAGAACTGTGAATTAAGAAGACCAGACAACTTTTTATTTTGTTGACTGATACATTTCCTGCAGAAATCATGTTTACAAGCAGACTTCCTGCACTTGTAACATAATCTTATCAGTTCTCTGGAATTCATTGTTTCCAGTATTTTTTGTGGCATCCAGCAGTCGACCTTTCTTATCCAAGTAGAACCTGTCAATTGGGTGGCAGGCACACTATTTTTCTTGGTGCTACAAGACTGTCCAAACATTGCCACGTTTAATTTGCTTTGCTAGGCATTTGTTCTTAGACTAGGTTTGTCCTCCACAGTAGAAGATGCTATCCAGATAACTTTTGCCAGTAAAAGCATTAACAAACTACAGTCATTGTTTATCAAACTGAAGTGCATTAATCGTTAATACCTCCAAATAGTAACAAGCCATATGGACAAAATGTTGCCACATTGATAAAACTACATTTATAATAATACTAGGGGCCCAATGCACAAATTTGTGCACCTTTGTGAAAGGAACTGTGGGCCGAGAGGCTGCAGTGGGCCCAGGGGCGGGTCTCGGCCCATCTTCCGCACCCCCACCCAGCCCCTCCCACTGCAGCCCCTGGTCCCATTTCTACTGGCAGCCCCGCTCCCACCACCACTGCTCACACCTGCTGAGTGCATGGAACAATTGGGCCTGGCACCAGCAGCAGGTGTGAGCAGCTGCTGCTGCCCCAATCACCTCTCAGGAGTAGGGGGAGGTGGAGAAGTCCTTAGGGGCAATGGGGACTGGCGCCGGGTGCCAGCAGCAGGTGCAAGCGCCAGGAGGGACTGCAGCACACGGGAGCAAAGAATTTTCAGTAACCACCAGAGGCTCGCCCTGATGATAGCAACTGATGCCCTGCCTTGGTCTGGTGCCCCCGCTCACCTGCTCCACCACCCTGCCGTGGCCAATGCCCACCATGTTCCACGCTCTGCCAGCTGCTGCTGACACCTGCCATGTTCCACGTGTATCCTCTGGTGGTCAGCGCACATCATAGCAACCAGTTTGTTCAGTTGTTCTGCCATTTGGTCTATTTGCATATTGGCGTTTTATATATATAGATAGGTTGTTAATGTTTCTATCTTCATCTTTGGAGCCTAGCCAGTGGGAGATACGTACCTTGTTAAGGATTTTGCAGATGCCTCAAAAAGGCTAAATAATACTCATCTTTTAACAAAAGTATAACCTCTTGCAGGTTTTAGAAGCATGAAACTATTAATGCTTTTTTAAAACAAATTTGGTGTTAAATCGAGGGTAGGATCCTTAGCTGCTTTAGTGGAAAGTTTAACAAGAATTCAAGAACAACAGCCTCATAGATTTACTAACCCATACCTTTCTCTCAAAGGTATCACTTTCCTTAGAGGTTTAACAGATGTCAATAGACAAGTGAAATAGAGAAATAAACATTTAACCTGATTATGCAACAGAACCTCCAAAATTGTTCATGGTGGGAGTGGGGGTGGAAGAATGTCTGAAGGAAGGAAGTCACTGCTTTTCTCCTCAACATATTACCTGGAAGGGCCACAGCTCTGCGTTAGCCATGTCTGCACCTGCTTGTGAGAGTCCTCCCTCCCACCTGGGGAAGTACTAGCAAGAAATGATTTACTTCAAATGCCACCAAGCTTGAGCATCTAAAGTCTGGTGGGAGTTGCACATCCAATGCGGAAACAGGTTTGGGGCAAGTGCAAGCATCTGAGGACAACCCAGGAAGGCTTTCTGACAGCCCTAGGTTGGAGATTTTCTCCAGATTTGCAAGATGCCAAGTTAATCTTGAGGTTTCTTGCCTCACCTCCTTTTATGTCCCTCCCTGAGCATTCTTGTGTAAACTTGTCCTCAGGATGTCTTTTTGCCTCTTATAAACTCCCACCTCTGGGTAGCCTTGGCACCTCTGCCTTGCCCGGAGGCTGGGGAATTACTTGCCCATTTCCACATTTCTATGCTTCAAGCCTCCCTTTGCGGCAGAAATGCAAGATCTCCTTTCTGGGTCAGGCAGAGAACATGGTCATTTCCAGGCCAAGTAGGTTTTCACTCTGCATCTCCTTTGTCCCAGAAGAACTTCCTCCCTCTGGAAATGAGAAGATGAACTACCTTGACAATTAATTACCTGGCAACAGCCAACTGAGAGATTCAATCTTTTGAAGAACCAGTTTCCACACCATAACTCACACTTTGACTCAGAGCAAAACCTGGAAGTGAATTCCGGGGGCAGGCCACAGCCAGCATGTGATGCCCCACAGTGCACCTCTGCAGGTGTTACTGGCTACCAAAAACGGCCTTTGCATGGAATGCTCTAACAAAATACCATAGACTGGGTGTCTTACACAACAGAAAGCTATTTCTCATTTTCTGCAAAATGAGTATGCTGGACTTTTCCAAACCTTCAAGTGCTGGTTCTGGAATTGTTTAACAATTCTTTTTTCAACTCACCTCTCTCTTCTCTCATTTTCCTATTAACCAAGCCACTCTTGTATACATTGCCTAGAAATCTCCTCAGCTAAATATACAGTTTCATTGCTGGTATGTTCTACCTCCCATAAAACACTAGAAGGTGAACACAGCTCAGCCAGTCTTTTGCCACTTTATAACAAGGACTGTCTTTCCTCCGATTTCCTGGAATGTGTTACTCACTTCCATCGGACACCTCACCAGAATGGCCTTAAATGTCCTCATTCCTACCAACATATGCTCATGATTAGTTATGAATTCTAGAGAAGACGGAAGCTTTCTCTCCAGCTCTCCCTATTTCTGTCTGCACACTCACCAGAACTTCCCTTAATGTCCATATCTTCCCCATGCACCTCAGAACTCTTCCAGCCTCTCCCCACCACCCAATTCCAAAGCCACGTCCACATATTTTGGTACTTGTTACAGCAGCACCTTACTTCTCCCTCCAACCACCATTGCTTACCTCCAGCACCACCACTCCCTCCGAGCAAAGTCCCTTCAGCTACATTGGGATTTCACACTTTTTTGGTTCCTCTTTCCACAGCTCCAAAATAACAAAAGTCTCTCATTTACCTGTGAAGCCGTCCTTGTCCCTTCCTTTTCCACTCTAAATACTTTTCTGACTTTATCTTAACTCTTTAGCTTGAAATTTTGCTTATGGTAGCCTCATAGATTCCCCCCTTTCTTTCTCTATTAATGCTTGACCTCCTTGTCAGGAACCTTTTTCTTGCTTGCCTCTTAAATATCTGTATCTCCCAAGTGTCTTTTCTTGGCTCTTTTCACTCTAGAGACTAACAATTCTTCTCTTTGAACACTTAAGAATAGGAAAAGGGGCGGGGGGGGGGAGCATTTATTTCAGTCTGTTGAGATCTTGCTTCCAGAGTGACACAGGGAGAGCTGGGAGGGGTAGGAGGAGTGGTCAAACTACTCTTCTTTTGGGCTTTGAAATGCACCCCACACTTGAGCTTTGTGGTTGCCACTTTTGCAACATGAAGTGCAGGCTCCAGAAAATATTTGAGAGCACTGAACTGTGCACCCAGGAACAGGTCTGCAAGGAGTCACTCCCCCTGTGGCCAGTGCCCAGGCTATTGGAAACCAGCTCCCATCCCTGATTGGGAAAGAAAGGATGGGAGAGATTTCCAGGGCCCATGGGTAGCTGTTTATATTCTCAGCACAGGGCACTGTGGGTGGCAGGGAGCAGTAGCACTGCTCAGTAACAATTTCTGCCCTTTGTAAATTGTTTAATAAATCTGCTTTGTCGTTTTGTTATACAGAAATCAATGCGTAACTGCCTTTTCATACTAAAGACTCTCTTTCTGTTATATATATATATTACAGTCTATTGTATCCCAGGCACTATTCTAGTCGCTGAGAATATAACAGAAAACAAAACATATAAGATCCCTGTTCTCATGGGGAAGACAGACAATAAGTAAATAAGTTTAAATATATATATGATTTCAAATAGTGATAATTGCCATGAAGAAAAACAACCCAGTGTAGGAGAGTCATAGAGAAGAAAGACCTCTCTGAGACAGGTATCTGACCAGATGTTATTTAAAGCCATGACTCTGGATGAGATCACCTAGGGAGGAGAGCAAACAGAGAAGAGAAAGCTCAGGACTCAGCTCACAGGCATGTTTGTTACCCTTTTGATTTCAGCAAAAATTAGAAAGACCCAGTGAAGGAGACTGAGAGGGAAGCAGCTGGTGAAATAAGAAATCCAAGAAGTGTGAGGTTCTGGAACCCAACAACTACAAAAAAAGAGTATCAAGAAAGAAAGAGTAATCAACTATGTCACATACTGCTGAGAGGATGACTAAGATGAAGTTTAAGAATTGTTTATTGAATCTGGCAAGAAAGTGATCCTTGCCAAACATAAGATTGGTTTTAGTGGAACCAGAGGACAAGAACCTGACTGGAGTATGTTCCGGAAATAATAGAGGTGAGAGAGTGATTAGAGACAACTCTTTCAAGAGCATTGCTACAAAGGAGAGCAGATAAATGGGGGGGGGGGGGGGGGGGGGGGGGGGCACACAGGATAAAAAGGGCGTGAATAACAAGAGCCGCGTGGGTACGGGGCGGCGGAAGAATCACCAGAGAGCAAAACGCGCCTGCTCTAGGGGGCGGCCGGGGGACCTGAGGTTACCTTAGTGATGCAGAAGTTATCGCCACAAGGGCAGGGGTAGAAATACGTCTCCAGGTCTTCGTCATATTGGAAGTCCTCGATTTCCACCTCGTCGTGAAACATCAGATAGAACATATTACAGCATGGGGATGGGGATGATGAGTAAAAAGTAAAGCTGAAGATGCAAAAGAGAAAGGGGATGGTTGCAGAAGCAAAGTCCTTGAGCAGATGAGAGGGGACAATGTTCCCCTGGGCCTAACTGGAGTTATATAGGAGCTGGAACAGTCTTCCTATTGCAAGAAGAATAAAAGCAGAGTGTGTGTACAGATGTCGAGTAACTGGTAGATTTGATGGTGAGAATGGGGAGTAGTTCTCTTACAACTGTTCCTGATTTCTCAGTCGCTTAGATGTCAAGTCTTCAGCTAAGTGTGAGGAGAGATGAAGGCTAGTAGAAGCTTAAGAAATAAGATTGCTACATTGCCATGGAAAGATAACTTACAAATTCATAGATTTAAAGTGGGATCGATCAGCACAGTTGGTGTTTCCCTCCAGCTACATTCATTTGAACTTCACATTAAGGATATTTGCTCTATACCCTCTTTCTGAGTGACTTTATCCAAACCCATGACTTAGCCCAAATCTGTATCTCCAGCCCAAACCTCAAACCTGAACTCTCAACTAGGATACCCAACTGCCAGCTTAACACATGCACTTGACTGTCTAATAGACAGCTTACCAAGTTTCTTCAGCAATCTTTCCCTTTTTAGTAAGTGGCAAATTATTCTTCTAGTTGCTCAAGCCAAAAACTATGGAGTAGGTCTTGACTTTTCTCTTTCTCTCACACCTCACATTCAATCCACACCTCACATTCAAGATCTGACTTCAAAATATATCCACAATCCAACCACTTTCTACTCACTGCCCTGGTTAGCTCCATTATCTCTCACCTGGATAATGTGTATCAGCCTCTCACAACAGGTTCCATCCTTTATACCATAGCCAGAGCAATTTATGTCTCCTCTCTGCTCAGAATCCCCAAGTTATTCCCACACAGACAGCATTACAATGGTTTGCAAAACCCTACATAATCTATCCCCTCTCCTGTCTTCTTTAAACTCATCTCCAACAACTCTCCCCAACACTCTGCACCAATTACACTGGCCACACCTGATCCTGCCCAGTCCCTTTATATCTGACTAGAGTCTGGTGCATGAAAATTCATGCACTCGGGGGGTTCCTCGGCCCAGCCTGCACCCTCTTGCAGTCCGGGACCCTTCGGAGGATGTCTACCTGCCGGCTAAGGCCCGCTACCCGGGGGATCAGGCCTAAACTGGCAGTCAGACATCCCTCTGGCAGCCTGGGAGCCCTTGGGGGATGTCCACCTGCTGGCTTAGGCCCACTCCCCAGTGCTCACTGTGCTTGCAGCCATCAGCCCAGTTTGTGGCTGAGCGAAGCTCCCTCTGTGGGAGCACACTGACCACCAAGGGCAGCTCCTGCATTGAGCGTCTGCCCCCTGGTGTTCAGTGCATGGCATAGCAACCGGTCATTCCAGTCGTTCCGGTCGTTCAGCCATTAGGGTCAATTTGCATGTTACCCTTTTATTATATAGGACTAGAGGCCCGGTGCATGAATTCATGCATGGGAGGGTTCCTCAGGGTGGCCTGCGGGCATCAGGCCAAAACCATCAGTCCAATGCCGCCTGCAGCTCCTACCTGCCACTCCTGCTCATCCTAGCCCCACTACACCTGCTGCAGATTTGTGCCCAATCAGTTCTGATAGAGAGTGGCTCATGCCGCCGCAGCAGCACTCACCAGCCATGAGCCCTGCATCTGGCACCCTCCTGAGGGGAGTGGCCTGCTGTATCAGATGAAACCAGCTCTCTGACATCCCCCCGAGGGGTCCCGGATTGTGAGAGGACTCAGGCCAGGCTGAGGGACCCCACCGGTGCATGATCGGGGCTGGGGAGGGACCATGGGAGGGCTCCAGGGCGTGTCTGGCCCATCTCGCTCAGATCCGATCAGCCGGGCCCCAGCAGCAAGCTAACCTACCGGTCAGAGCGTCTACCCCCTGGTGGTCAGTGCACATCATAGTGAGCAGTTGAGCAGCCTTAGCATATCATTAGCATACTACGCTTTGATTGGTTGAACAGTCAACCAATGACCAGACACTTAGCTTATTAGGCTTTTATTATATAGGATGCTTCCTCTGCCTGGTATGTGCTTCCCTGGGGATAGCCACCGGCTCACTCCCTCACTTCCTTCACATCTATACCGCTTTCTCAGAGAGGCCTTGACTGACTATTTTCAATTGTATTTATCCCTATCTGCTATATTGTTTCTTTATTGGTTTATCTTGTGCCTTATTCCATTATAATGTAAGTTCTATCCTGACAAATACTTTATTTTATTTACTGCTGTATCCCCAGCACTAGAATAGTGCCAAGCATTAGATGTTCAATAATAAATCAAATCAATTTAAATACTGGCTTATTTATGTATCTCCACCACTAAAATCTATGTTCTTTTAAAAGAAGGACCATATCATATTCAACTTTAAATTCCCTTTGCCTAGCGAAATGTTCAGTAAGTGTCCAATGCCGGGAGCCGGTCCATACTTGCTGCTTGACACAGTCGCTGCAGGGAAGAAACATCTGCACAGCATATGTTTCAAGGGACCTGGCATATATGGCATACTGTTCTTACTATGTTTGCTCACCTTCCTGGCGCTATGTGTTTTAACCAAGGTCACCAGAACCTGGCTACAGAAATTAGCTGGAGAACCTAGACAGAACATGGCAGGAGAACCTGGACAGAACCTGACAATAGAACCAGGCAAGAGAACCCAACCATGCTGATCAACTGAACGCTGACTCCGAGTGTGACTCCGTCAAACCTTTGGGGACCCCTGGACCTGCTGGAGTTGGACCCCAGCAGTCCAATCTATTCATGAATAAGTGAGGGAATGAGTGTATAACTCAACTGCAAGCATAAGGATGTCAAATAGCCCTTAGGAAAGATGGTTAGCAAAAGGTTGACTCTGTCAGCCAAGTAAAAAGAGAAAATCTACTCCTGAGAGAATCTGGGCTCCAGAGGTGTCAGGAAACGCAGGCCAACTACTTGGAGCTTTGCAACCTTTGACCCTGGTGATAGTTTCAGACACGACCTCCATCAGAGCCATGGCTTCTAGGACAAACACAACTGCTCTGCCTACTAGAACACAAGCTGAGAGGATATCGGGTCTGGAGTCACTGTGACCATCTTGGTACCATGTGAAATTTTAGACTGAAGAAAATACCACAGAAGACAGAACCAGGAAAGAGAGAAACCAAATCCTGAAGGCTTTGCTTGAGTTCTGCATTCAGTATTTCCTGAATATCTGCTCCCTAGGGTTTCAAATTATATGAGTGAATACATTCCTTTTTCTTTCTTTCTTTCTTTTTTTCTTAAACTGGCTTGAATTCAGTTTCTGACACTTACTATAGAAAAAAAAGTCTTGATTCAGGATACTTAAAAAGTTATATTCCTGTGCCCAAATGCCAGATATTCTGATTATGTATAGGCCATAGAATCTGCATTTTAACAAAGTCCCCAGTGATATGCCTCAGATTCTGAGTTACAAGCAGCAAACCAAAGTCTAGCAGAACCCAAGCATAAAGAACCCATTAAAATGGCATTAGGCAACTTACAAAATAAATAGGAGGCTGGAAAGCCATAGCAAGGAAGGAAGCCTAAAATTATGCTGCTAAACTTATCCAGTGAAGCAGTCTCCGAGGTTGCCAAGAACACTAGACACTTTGACTTGCACATCTGCCCCCCAAAAAAACTCAGTCTTGGGGTAACCAACATCACCTCTAGCACTGCTGCCACTGCTACCCTGTAGATTCAGTCTTGTTGCAACAACTACCGCAAACCAGTCCATTGCCACTGCCAAACTTGATTTTGCTACTACTGCTTATACTACTAGAAAGCCAGAAAAATTTTTCTATGATCCCCTCTCCTTTGCATCACTAGCTCCTCTGGGTGAGATTTTCAAATTCTAGAAAATAAAATAGGCCCAGCCAATGTGGCTCAGTGTTTGAGCGTTGATCTATGAACCAGAAGGTCACAGTTTCATTCCTGGTCAGGGCACTTGCCTGAGTTGCAGGCTCGATTCCCAGTAGGGCAGTGGTTCTCAACCTGTGGGTCACGACCCCTTTGGGGGTTGAACGACCCTTTTACAGGGGTCACCTAAGACCATCGGAAAACACATATATAATTATATATTGTTTTTGTGATTAATCATTATGCTTTAACTATGTTCAATTTGTAACAATGGAAATACATCCTGCATATCAGATATTTACATTACGATTCATAACAGTAGCAAAATTACAGTTATGAAGTGGCAACAAAAATAATTTTATGGTTGGGAGTCACCACAACATGAGGAACTGTATTAAAGGATCGTGGCATTAGGAAGGTTGACAACCACTGCAGTAGGGAATGTGCAGGAAGCAGCCAATCAATTATTCTCTCTCATCACTGATGTTTCTATCACTCTCTCCCTCTCCCTTCCTCTCTGAAGTCAATAAAAACAAATTTTTAGAAGAAAATAGGTCCTGCTTTACAATTATACTCATAAATTAAGGAAGCCTCCAATTATGCATTCTATCCAACTCTGATCTGAGAGTGGAATACAGAAGCAACCAATCACATAGAACCAACCAAAAGAAATCTGTTATTCTGTTGGTGAGCAAGCCATGAGGAGGCCTAATCTTTGCTTGGGGTCTGGAGTTTAATTGGTATTGTTGCACTCTGTCTCATATCAAAGGACATTTTAAATATTTCTGTTCAGACATACCAAGTATACCATTTTGATCAAACAGAGAAATCCAGATTTATAAATGTTTTTACTAACTTTTTCACCAAATTTCTCAATGAACTTATAACCCAGACAACCTACTGATCTGGTGCCCACATGCTAAAGATTAGAACTGCCTGAAAGAAAATTATTTTAGTCACATGTTTCAGGAATTTGACATGGTATGTGGCATACCTACAAAAAACTGGTAAGTATTCTATAATCTTACAGCAGAAATAAACATCAAGAATCTCTAGGGGGGCGGGAGAACGAGGTAAGATATCAACCAAAGGACTTGTATGCATGCATATGAGCATAACCAATGGACACAGACAGTAGGGGGTTGAGGACATGTGCTAGGGGGTGGGAACAGCAGGGGAGAGGTCAATGGGAGAAAAAGGAGATTTATGTAATACATTAAACAAATTAAATTAACAAAATGACACTGGGGGTAGGGGAGGCTGAAGGAAGGTCAAGGAGGGGGAGGAGACATAGGTAATACTCTTTGTAATACTTTAAGCAATAAAACAAAATTTAAAAAAAAGGAATCTCCATAATCCCATCTAACTTTATTATGAGAGTGGAAGGTTTTCCTATCCTTCCACATGGAAATTTGTTCTCAGCAGTGCTGTTCAAATTATTCCAGGCAAACAAGTGGTCCCATCTCTAATGATCCCCAACTTAGCTCTGCTACCTATGTTCCTTCATGGTTTCTGACATAACTCTGGAAAAAGGAGTTGCACTTCTTCATTAAACTCAATATAAAGTGTGGCTGGCATGCTCCCTGCTTCTTTCAACATGCAACCTGTTACCCGCTATTCCTTTAAGCCAGAGACATAGTGAAAATTCTCAGGGAATGGGTCAGGTCAAGAATGAAGACTTTTCTGGCTCTCTTGCCACCACAAACTGTTTCTCAGTGTGGCACCTGGAAAGCGGACAAGGTCCCAGTAGAGACGTTATGTTCCCCACACTGCTAGGCATGCAGACCCACATGCTGACTAGTAACCTGCAGGCACTTCCTTGATCTTTGACAATACTTTTGACTGTGACTTCTCCCTCCATCCTATCCCTAATTTGTATACTGCCATAGTATCATTGGTGGAAGCTGTTGAAATCCACCTTTCCCCTTTGACAGCTTATTTCAGTGGATCCCACACACAGCTAAGGCTCTGAGTCACTGTCTGTCTGTTTTTCCATTTTATAACCTCAGGGAAGGGCTTTGCAAGCGTTTGATGATGGGGTTGTTACCTGCACCTTGGTTGGATCCCCTTGGAAAACTGCTAGGAGGTATCCCTCCTGAGCACTGAGTGGTGCCAGCCCTTTGTCTCTTCCCTAATCTCTGCTCTCTGACTTCGAGGCCTTTCCTCAATTGCATGTTCTGTTCTGTTTAGGTTGTATTATTTCATGTGTAATTAGATTTGTACAGGGTGTGTGTGTGTGTGTGTGTGTGTGTGTGTGTTTCTGGTTGCAAAAGCAGCTGTAGGTCTCTTTTATCCAAACACCTGAACTTCCTTGAAGCTCTGGATGATAAGCCTTGAATCTACAATGAACACATTTCACATCCTGATTTAATTAAACTGGAGGGCACATTAGGTTGATTAAATTGTAGAGATAGAAGGCTCTAAGAGACTTCCTAGTGATTTTCCCTCATAAGAAAACAGAGATTCAAAGAGGTAAATTCTATTTAAAGAAATCCATGTGTAACCTTTCTGTTAAAAATAATCTTTTCTGCCTGGCCAGCATGGTTCAGTGGTTGAGCACCAACCTCTGAACCAGGTTGTGGGCTTTAGCTCCAGTAGGGGGCATGCAGGAGGCAGTCAATCAATGATTCTCATCATTGATGTTTCTCTCTCTCTCTCTCTCTCTCTCTCTCTCTCTCTCTCTCTCTCTCGGTGATTTAAATGGGAGAGAAGGAAGTAGGGGAATATACAACAATGCTTCTTTATACAATGGTGTGATAGGCTCAAATGCACCCCTCCCCCAATGTGTCCATATCCTAATGCACAGAACCCGTGAATGTGTTACCTTACATTGCAAAAGAGACTTTCTAGATGTGATTAAGTTAAATGATCTTTCAATGGGGTGATTATTCTGGATTATCTGGGTGGACACAATGTAAATTACAAAAACCCTTATAAGTGAAGGATGGAGGCAAGAGAAGATGTGATGACAGAAAGAAGGCTGGAGGGATGTGATATGAGGACTCAGCCTACCATTTCTGGCTTTGAACATGGAAAGGAAACATGAGCCGAGAAACATTGGCAGCCTCTATAAGGTAGAAAGGACAGGAACTGGACTGTCCACTGCAACCTCCAGGAGGCTTGCTGTGACACCTTTATTTGAGCCCAGTGAAACCCATCTTGGACTTCTGACTTCCAAAGATTATAAATTTATGTTGTTTTAATCTACTAAATTGTTTGTGATTTGTTATAATTTGTTATAATGAGAATTAACACAAATTTTGGTGCCAGAAGCAGGGTGCTGCTATAACAAATATCTAAAAATGTGGAAGTGGCTGCGGAATTGGGCAATGGCTAGAGGCCAGAAGAATTTTGGAAAGCATGATAGAAAAAAGTCTAAATTGCCTTGAACAGACTGTTGGTAGAAGTGTGGATACAAGAACTCTGCTAGTAAGGGCTCAGAGAGAAATGAGGAACATGTTACTGGAAACTGAAGGAAAGAGGATTCTTGCTATACAGTGGCAAAAGCTCAGATGAATTTTGTCCTGCAGTTATTTAAAAAGCTAAATTTGTAAATTATGAGCTTGAATATTTAGCTGAGATTTCCAAGAAAAGTTTTAAAGGGGCAGCCAAGTTTATTTTTGCTACAACAATAAATGCCAGGGGAGAAATTTTTCCCTAGAACAGATCATATCCAGAATCCCATCCATATTTAATTTAGTAAATTTAGATAATCAGATTTGGGACTTTTATTAGATGAGATTTTAGACTTGAGTTAATGCTGTAAAGAGATGATATCTTCAGGGACTGTGGGGTAGAGTGGATGTATTTTACAAATTAAATGAATGTGAGTCCTTAAGGATCACTGGTAGGACTGTGGTATGCAGAATTATGCCCTCAAAACATGTGCACACTCTAACCCCCAGAACCTAAAATATGTTTCTTTACATGGCAAAAGGAACTCTGCAGAAGTAATTAAGTTAAGGATCTTGAAATTGGGAGATTATTCTGAAATATCTGTGGGGCCCTATGGAATAACAAGAGTCCTTATATGTGAAAGAGAAAGACAGGAGAGTCGGAGTTAGAGAAGGAGATGTAACAACAGGAAAAATGTGGGGGTCATGGGATAAGAGGACTCAATCTTCTATTGCTGGCTTTGAAGATGGAAGGTGAACACAAGCCAGGGAATATGGGAAGCCTCTATAAACTGGAGAAGGCGAGGAATGGATTGTCTTCTAGAGATTTCAGAGAAATGCAATGCCGACAATGCCTTCATTTTAGCCTATTTTAGAGTTAAAACCATTTTAGAGTTCTAACCTTTAAAACTATAAGATAATAATTTTGTATTGTTCTAAGTCACTGTTTATGGTAAATTGTCCCAGCAGCAATTAAAAAATTGATATAAATGGTATGCCTCCTTGCTTATAACACTGAAAATGAGTAATCAAGAAAAAGGAGTATGGCCGAAACCGGTTTGGCTCAGTGGATAGAGCGTCAGCCTGCAGACTGAAAGGTCCCAGGTTCGATTCCGGTCAAGGGCATGTACCTGGGTTGCAGGCACATCCCCAGTAGGAGATGTGCAGGAGGCAGCTGATCGATGTTTCTCTCTCATCGATGTTTCTAACTCTCTATCTCTCTCCCTTCCTCTCTGTAAAAAATCAATAAAATATATTTTAAGAAAAAAGAAAATGGAGTATGAAAGAAAGTGTACTAAAATGCTTTATGATACACTGTCAGATCACAGAAAGGGCAAGAGTGTCTTAGTTATGTCACAAAAGACAAATGCTCTTCAAAAACTACATATAGTCCTTAGCCCTATCTGTGTGAGAACTCAAATTAATAGTGCTTATCAGATTACCTGCATATCCCAATTGCTGACTCTAGCACAATTTCTGTTTTGACCCTAAGATCACATAACTATTTATTCACTGAGACTCAGGGAATTCCTACAGCCCTGAACAGGGGTCATTCAAGTTGTAATCTCTCCTTTCTCTGCCTTATCTCTATTATAAATCCAAGGTGTCTTTGGAAATGAATAAGTACCAAATTTCCTGACTTAGCTTGGTCATATACTAGTAGGCATCCGGGGAATTTCTCCTGATAATACAGTCAGAACAAAGTCCCAAAAGTACAATGAACATGTGCAAAGCTACACTCCACCATTCTTATTTTTTCTACCCAACATTTATCACTACTCCCAAAATACCAAAGGAGAGAGAAAACAGAGATAGCAACAGAGGGGATGAACTTGGAAAAACATTAGAGAAATAATGACTTATTAAGATAATGGGGGGAAAGCACATACTCCAGCAGGGCACAGGCTGAAGATAGCAAACATGAGCCAAAGACAAATAACATCCTTATCATCAATCTCCTAGATAATTACCAAACTTTTTTGTAAGGTGTCTGGACTCTATTAATACCAGAAAGGTGGGTAAAGAGAGAAAGAAAATATAGGCAAAAGAAAACACAGAGCAAATAGCTACCTGGAGGGTAAAAACACTTGCATGATGCAGGAGTCATAAAGCCCTGGTCTGAAGCAACTGCACTGCATTGTTTCTGATAGTCCCCTCAGTAGGTCCAAAACACCACAGTGATATTGGTAGTGTGACCATCTGGATGAGCTGAAATATTCAGTTATACCAAAGCACATCTACCTGCCAAACGACACCCAAAAAGGCACTATGGAACCAGGGAGAATAGACATTTTTGGTCTGAAATATCTGACCTGGGCTAGATTTGTTAACCCACTTAACTGTGATGCAAGTTGTTTAGATACACTTATTCCCTTTGCCTTCTTCTACTTTGAAAAAATGAAAATAGTCATTTAAATGATACTAAAATAGCTATCCCAGAAGTTCCTACTAGTCTGTCCTCTCCACTGTTTTCCACTGTAAAATCAAACATGTCTAACCCAGTGAAGTCTAAAAGTCATTAGCAGCTAGTCTGCCATGTGTCATCACAGTCATGACAGAGCTCCTCTCAGATCTCCCACTGTGGGAGCAGAATTAACAATCTCAGATTCTGTGTCTCTGAAGCTACCACTGCATTTGCCCTGAGGCTATACTTCCCATGAACTGCTCCCAGGCAATGATAGAGCACAGCAGAGGCACTAAGGCAGGCCAGTTCTGGCAACATGCGGTGACTATGATTTCAGGACACCCCATCAAGCTGGCCATATCTTTAGCACTACACTGCAGTCTGTGACCTCTCCTACCCAGTCCTCTGTCCATCACCCTTCCCTCCTACACCAACAGCCTGAAGACTCCTCCTGCTCCCTTCCCCAATAAATGACTCCTTTATTTCTTTTTTTTTTTAATATATTTTATTGATTTTTTACAGAGAGGAAGGGAGAGGGATAGAGAGTTAGAAACATCGATGAGAGAGAAACATCGACCAGCCGCCTCCTGCAAACCCCCCACCGGGGACGCGCCCGCAACCAAGGCACACGCCCCTGACCAGAATCGAACCCGGGACCCTTCAGTCCGCAGGCCAATGCTCTATCCACTGAGCCAAACCGGTCAGGGCGACTCCTTTATTTCTAATCCCACCTTGGCATTTACCTTGGGTGGATTCAAACTTAATACAATTGGTACAGACTGTGGTCTGAGAAAACAGGCAGGAAGGTGGGGATTTGGGATTGGCTCTCCCTCCAAAGAGTAGATTAAGAGGGTGCCATTCTACGTGGTAGGTAAGGCACAGAGAGCACCTGACACAAGGTGGGGGCCCAATTGCTAAAGATTTCACCAGCAATGACCTGGGGAAATATTCCAGTGGAAGAGAACACTGGTACAGGTCCAATCAAACAGATTTGGCAAGTTGTTGCTCCGTTATATTGATGCCCTACAGAGGAGTAATGAGAAACTGAGGGCCAATGACAATCAGTTAAAATGAATTCTTTACAAGGAGGCTTTTATCCCCTGCAGTAGAAAAGAAGAAAGGAAGCAGCAGATTTGAGAGTTAAAGCCGGCAGCAACACCTATAAAATGTCATGATCCTTTGCTCAGTTCCCAGACCTGAACCCTTTGACTAAACACCACAGAAAATATATACTGTAATGATTCCTATGAGACCTTCGAGGCAACCCCCCATTGGGGCCCTTGGCCTATGCAGTGAGAATCCTGGACATACCTGGAAAGTGATCATTACACTTTATTTTAGGAAAGAAAAGTAGAAATCTTTGAATTGTCCTTCCTCACAGCCAACATAGTAAGTAAAAAAATATAGATATTGCATCTTGGAGATGATGTAGAGATTAGTACTGCCACTAAAGATCTAAAGGAGGCAAAGATGGTGGCTACCAGCATATATTCATTTAATTCACTAATCTGGCCCTTGTAGAAGCCACCTTGGAGAATGTTGATAGACCAAGTTCAACCAAGTAGTATCCACAATCATGGCTATTGTGCCAGACATGGTACTGCTACCCGTCTTCTAATTTCCCCTCGGAAAGAGGACCCCAAAGGGAGCTGACCTCCAGACCTATGTGAAGAAGATAGATGTGTGTGGTACAAGGAGTAGACTGAGGCAGTGATGAAAATGCTCATTTCCGACCTCTTGTCATGGGAGCAAAATTGAGTAACAGCCTGAGAACCAGTCTCTCTGGATCCACCACTGCATTTGCCCCAAGGCCACACTTCCCATGGACTTCTCTCAGCCAAAGACAGAGCACAACAGAGTTACTAGGCGGGCCATTCTGGCAATATGCAGGACTCCCCATGACTGTGATTCTGGGATTTCGCATCAACCTGGCCATATCTTTCTTGGCACTGCACTGCAGTCTGAGACCTCTCCTACAAAATCCTCTGTCCTTCCCTCTCTTCTTCATGATCTGAAGGCCCTCCCTCACCTTCGCCTGCTTGTTCTCCCAATTAATTTATTTCTTAGTAGATCTGAACTACATATCAGGAAAGCCTGAAGAACTGTGGAAGAAAGGATCTGCATTTCCACCGGCAACCAGAATGTTGTAAAAGTATACAAATAGATTAGAGACTTATTCTTTTGTTTACTACAATGAAGGTAACCTGTTAAGGGAAGCAGAGGCTGGTTAAGAAAATAAACCTGAAACAAAAAATGGCTCTGTTTCTTAAAATTTGCATAAAACATAGCCAGAGCACAAAGGGGAAGGTGTGGCTTCAATGCCAAGGTAAATGCTCACTATACTGTTGCTGCCAGTCACACTACTGGGATCTGCCCAGAGCTGGTCTTACTTGTGTTCCTAACTTGTCTGAAAATATTTAGAGATTGTCATTCCTGGATCAGCACTTTAAGTTTGGGTCTTGATGCCAATAACACCTTTAATTTTGTGGTTTCCATTCATCTGCTATTGACTTGGCTGTTGATGCGTGCAGCCTCACCCATGGAATAATAAATGGTTCCCCACTTCTGGTGGAGTAAACCCCTGGTTAGAAGGCATAATGTGGTGGGGTCCATTCAGACGCGTCAGGTTCTGTCAGGTTTGTGGTCGACATAACCTAAAATAAAGTGTAATGATCACTTTCCAGATATGTCCAGGATTCTAGGAGTGGTCCAGGTTAATTTGGATCCATAAAACATGTGATTCTGGAAACACCCAGAAGTAAGGGATCTTAGAGTTATTCTTACTCGTAGTGACTAATGGATAAATCATTTAATGTCTCTGCCCTCATTTCCTAATGGATATAATAATCCTTCCCTTTGAGAAGGTTGTGATACTTTATATATTGGTATAGAATTCCTTGAAATCCTTTATTGGGATAAGGAAAAAAGTACTCAGATGCATCATTTTTTAATTTAAAAATAAAGAATTTGATCAGACCTTGAGATGAGTTCATTAGGCTTTCTCAACTAATATTATCTATGCTGAAGTCTCTTAAATGAACATTTTATTGGCACATTTTATTTTATTTTTCAACGGTGTAGACTGTGCCTAGTTTATCTTTGGCAGCAGCACCTAGCACATCAGTCTGTAGGAAGCAATTTGGCAAAGTACAGAAGTCTTTGACTAAGAATCCTGAGTCCAGAGTTCAAGTTTCAGCTCTACTACTAATATACTATAGAATTTCCACAAATCCCTTGGCTTTAATTTTTCTCTTCTGAGGATGAGCACATGGGTGTTAATCACCTCTTTAATAACATTCAGGTTATTTTAAAAACCTATCACAATTTATGAAGTTGTAACTTTTATGTTATTCTAATGATGAGCTACTTCTTAAGAAAGAAAAAATATGGACACATTTATATTTTACCTTTTTCAAAATCTGTACTGCTTTTTAAAAGACATTGTGGCATAATTCAAAGAGTTCTATAACTGTGTTCTAAAGACAGATTTGCTACTAATTGTTGTGGGGCATTTGGCTAACTCATTTCACATTTATAGGAATCAATTCCCTTATCTATAAATTAGAGTATTAGGTTATATTAATTTAAAGATGTTTCCTACTCAATTCCTAAGATCTATTTCACTCCTAATAGTCAGTGGTTCTCAACCTTCTGGTCCTTTAAATACAGTTTCTCATGTTGTGACCCAATCATAAAATTATTTTTGTTGATACTTCATAACTGTAATGTTGCTACTGTTATGAATCGTAATGTAAATATCTGATATGCAGGATGGTCTTAGGCGACCCCTGTGAAAGGGTCATTCGACCCCCAAAGGGTCGTGCGACCCACAGGTTGAGAACCGCTGGTCTAGAATGTTTCTAGGTGACATTTTAAAGTGTCTGACTTTTTTTTTCTGATTACAGTATTAATATTCATTTTAAGATGTTCCAAGACTATCCAGGGGCCCTCACGACAGAAACAACCGACGGACGACCAAACAGCAGGCTGCGTGGAGTGACCAGGCCAGCAAGGGGTTAGTGAGGGACGACCAAACGGTTGAGCAGTAGGCTACAGTCTGACAGTCGGACAACCCCTGAGGGGTCCCGGATTGAAAAGGGTGCAGGCTGGGCACCTTCCCATGCACGGATTTCATGCCCCAGGCCTATAGTATAAATATATTAAGTAAAAAGTTAAGAGTCCTTCATAATGCTATTCCTTGGAGATTAGTATTTACAGCTTATTATATAATCTTTCCAATTTCTCGCTGGTATACTTAAATGTATTATTCTTACCATTATTTTACAAAATTGGGGGCATGTCATACATATTTTTATGACATTTGTTTTTTTCATTTAATAAAATGTAATGAACATCTTTCAACTGGATACATACAGCTCTGTCTCATTCTTTTTCATGATTCTTTTCCACTGAATGGATCTATCCAATGTATTTATCTTTCTCCTATTGAACATTTAAATTGTTTTTAAATATCTATAATGGGAATCCTGGATCACCTATAGGTACCTTAGGTCATCTATTTTTGTACAACTTTAGAAGTGTATCTTGAAGATAAATTCCTAAAAATGGACTTTATGGGTGAAATGGTATTGTTTCATATGTAGAGCCACATTGCTCCCCAAAGAAGTGTTAACAATTTACATTTACACAATGTATGATATGAGGACACTATGTGATGCAAAGCATGCTAATTCATGTGTACCCTGTGGCAAGAATTGGGCAGCCTTATTATCTAGTTTGGGCCTTATTTCAAAATAAATCTAGAATAGTGGTGACCTAAAAAAGAAAATACCCCAATTCAAGTCTGGTTGGTCTTTCATCAGGTATATCGCAAGTACTCCCAGAAAGCAGAATTTAACATGTATAGAAATAACAGACAGGTAAATTCTCACTCAATAAAAAAAATTAAACTTTCTAGCATCAGCATTTTCCCACTAAAAAGTGCATTGTTGGCCGGTGTTGCTTGGTGGTTACAGTGTCAGCATTGGCCAACACACCAAAGGGTCGCAGGTTTGATTCTCAGTCAAGGGCACATATCTGGGTTGTAGGTTTCATTCTCAGCCCTGGTGGGGGCATGTGCGGGAGGCAACCAATCAAAGTGTCTCTCTCACATCAGTGTTTCTGACTCCCTTTCTCTCTCTGCCTCTCTCCCTCCCTCCCTTACACTCTCTCTAAAAAAGTGCACTCACTAGTGCTTTTTAACTAGTGAGTAACCAATCACTATATTATAAATGGTGATCAATAAAAGGCTGCATAACCTTTTGTCAAATAAGTAATTAGATCTGATGATCTCTAAAGTTTTCTTTGGATTTGAAGGCTCAAGGACACCCAGATTGGAAGGATAAAAACTGAGGTTAAATCTTCTCACAGGCACTTGCCTCCCTAGACTTTGTTTCATATCAAAATAACAATTTTTATATCTTCTCTATCCTACTTATTTAAATATTTCATTAGGTTAATTTTTATAAGTTTAAATAACTACTTCTTTAGAGCTCAAGGTTAATATTTCTACTTCCAGTCAATTATCCAACAAATACTTATTGAGCCCCAACTATGTGCCCAGCAGAGTACTAATTGAGGTGAGCAAAACAGACAATGAACAAAACAGACAATTCCTGCTTTTTTGGAATTTATAGAGTATGCATGTAAACAGGCTCTCTTTGCAGGCAGCCATAAAATATTTATTTTAACTGACTATAAAATTAATCAGAGGCTGTCCAGTAATTCTGAATATGTTTATTAAGAAAATCAGAAACATTTGATTAATATTTTTAAACCATTTTTTAGTAGACATGAAGCAAAACAGAAAGCAGAAACAATTACCTGAACATCTGAGTAAAGGTAAGAGCCAAAGTAATTATCAATCTAAAACTAAAACAAAAACACATTTACTCTGATTGTCTATGAAATTGCATCTGTGTTCCCTCTTCACCTATGGGTCTCCATGGGCTCAAATTTTAAGATTAGAAACCTCTGAATACTCTAAGAACATAACTTCTCTGGCCCCAAGCCCAAGGGCATATTTTCTCAGACAAAAAGGCTACAGAAACAAGAGAAGATAAAAGTCCACAGGATGGTTTGGTTTGAACTGTATGTGTTTGTGAACAAAAGTGCCAAATAGACCACATGTGTCATGAGGGAAAATACCATAAAGAGATTTCCCCAAGAAATCCCGGAGCCAAAACTCTTTCTTAGGTATAAATATTATCTCCGGGCACATTCCTCTCCTGTCATGCATGCATGAGCGGAATGCTTCCTGTTGAAAGCGCATTCTGAAAATGAGACGCAGCCCCACAGTGAGCCTCGCTTCCCAGGAAGGCAGGACAGAGTAAACAAAACAATCCTCATTTTCAGTTATATTTCTTTATTTTAGGTAGGATCTAGAATGTTCAGGAAATAGAACTTGAGAAATTGTGACCCTCTGAAATACAACTACACCAGTTAAACCTGGCCAAAGTTTCTTTTTCTTTTTTTAATCTTACTTTTAAAAAACTCAGGAGCTTAAAAAAAAAATCAGTGAACTATTTCTGTACAAGGTTCCCAACCTGATATTCAGTGGCAACCATTACCTTTTACCCCACAATACAAGTGTTTCCCTGATTATATGCAACTAACTGGTAAAGCCACATGGGCAGACATGATCCCTTCCTATAGCTTGTTTGGAGCTTAACCCATTTGATGTGTCCTTTTTACCTTAAACATTAATTCCTCTCTCCTTATCATCCTCAAATGAGAGCTCTGTGTCATGACATAGAATGTACACTTTGACATTTTTAGGTGGCAATAAATAAAATTGCCAATTTTGGACCATTTTTTATCTATTAAAATAGCAATTTCACCCAGTTTAATTCAAGCAAGATCTCTCTTCATTTGTAACATGATGATGTCCCAGATGAGCTCAAAGATCCTAGGTATAATACTTTACGATTCTAAGAGTTACAGGATCAAGTTCATACACAGATACACAGAGGCATGCATAGGTGACATCTGCTATTGAAATTTTGCTACAGAAGGAAAAATATTCCATTTAACAAGTATTCATTGAACACCTACCTTGGACAAGGCCTTATTAAGTAGGAATGTTTATGATATCCAAATGCTAGAGCTTATTGGGCTATTTAGGGAGAAAAAATGCTAAAATATTTTTTGGACTTGAATTCGTTGAGCTTTAAACCAGATTTAACTTTGTATATGTCAAGTGCTTGGTCATGCTTAGGAATTCAAAGAGTAGTAGTTAATAATTACAGTCATAATTTTCTCCCAATGCCCTCTGGATCCCTGGGCTGAGTCTATGAATGAAAAGGAACAAGCTGCACCACAAGCATTTCCCAACTTCTTTCAAGCACTCACTTAATTATAAAGGGTAATTTATTAAATTATAAATGTGCCAGATTCTCCCTGAGTAGCTGTTCATTCTTATGAATAAGCAGTAAACCACCAGTGCATTAACTCTTTGGGCAATAAATCTTCATTCCGCAAACATTGCCTGGGTTTTTACTATGTCAAGCACTGTTTGGGCTAGGATTTGAGAGATGAAAATAAAAAGTCCCTCTCTTCAAGAAACTCACATCCTATTGAGCAAAACAGATAAGTAAACAAATACTCACACTGCCATGTAACAAGTATGTGCAAAGTACTACAATGACACAGTACGGAAGGAGAGAGGCATTGGACACATATACACTTACTTCACAAGGAAGGTGACATCTAAATTGGAAATTGACGATTTAAAAAAAGTTCACCACATATCAGGGGTGTGGGGAGTGGGATGGGGACTGAATACTATAGGCTAATTAAACAGGATGTGCAAACCATGAACACCTGAAAGAATATTCTATATTCAGAGAAAGGTGGGAACACCTACATAAAGGATATAGAGTATGAGGCAAATATATTAAACGAAATAAGTCTAATAAGGTAGACTGGGACTAGCTTTTGTAGTCCTAAAGGCCAGCTAAAGAATATTAACTGTTTCGTATATAACAGAAAGCCACTGAGGGGCCTTTAAGCAAGAGAGTAGCATAATCAGATTTTAAAAATTTTCGAATGACAGTTTGAAATTGAGTAAGTTGGCATCATCAAGATCAGCTAGAAGGCCATTCTAACATTGTGGAAAATAGATGAGGAAAGACTAAATGTAATAGAGTAAAACATTCAAAACGAGCACCAGAAACTTAAAATCATTCATATGTTTCATTCAATCCTGAGCTTGATCTATTCACAAATTGATCGATTTGAATCT
>NW_006289416.1:6151597-6156588 GCF_000327345.1 Myotis davidii
TATAAAAATTTTCGAATGACAGTTTGAAATTGAGTAAGTTGGCATCATCAAGATCAGCTAGAAGGCCATTCTAACATTGTGGAAAATAGATGAGGAAAGACTAAATATAATAGAGTAAAACATTCAAAACAAGCACCCAGAAACTTAAAATCATTCATGTGTTTCATTCAATCCTGAGTTTGATCTATTCACAAATTGATCGATTTGAATCTTAACGGTTCAATTCCTGGTCAGAGTGCCCAGGTTGCGGGCTCGATCCTAGTGTGGGGTGTGCAGGAGGCAGCCAATCAATGATTCTCTCTCATTATTGATGTTTCTACCTCTCTCTCTCTCTCCCTTCATCTCTGAAACCAATAAAAACATATTTTTTTAAAAGTCTTCCTGCTTGGGTATTACATTAACTCATTAAATTAACTTTTAATATTTTATGTAGAGAGGACACTGTTTGCAAGACTACTCTAACAGTAGAGAAACAAAAATTCAGAATTTAATCTTTCAGGTAAATAATCCTTAGCAACAACAGTGCCATCTCCCTATGTTTTTGCTTAGATTAATTTTAAGATTTATTTTCCTTATTTGGAACATGCCTATAAGTGGCATGCCACAGGCAAGTGAGGGTATAGCAAACCTGAGAGTCAGCATTTGCTACAGATAATCCACAGATGCATAATGAAAATAAAATTTTATTCTTTTTTCCCACAGCTACAAGGTTGGTCCATTCTTTATTTTTATTTTTATTTTTATTTACATTTTTATTGATTTCAGAGAGGAAAGGTGAGGGAGAGGGAGACAGAAACATCAATGATGAGAGAGAATCACTGATTGGCTGCCTCCTGCATGCCCAGCTAGGAATCGAGCCCACAACCCAGGCATGTGCCCTAATCAGGAATCCAACCATGATCTCCTGGTTCGTGGGTTGACGACGCTCAACCACTGAGCCACGCTGGAAGTGCTAAAAATTTATTCTTGATTTCTAAATATTAGGTAAAACTGGTTGGTAGCAATCTCATTTAGTTATTACCTAACTATATTGAATGTAAGGACTGAGGTAGTGAAATGAAACAAGTAGATTAGCTGCACTCTTAGGAACTGTGAATCAAAGGAACCTGCTTCTCATGGTCCATGGCCTGAGTGAAAGAGAGCCCTTGGGGTTCTACCTTTATCCTGCCGGGAAGAAAATTAGAGATGGTTGCCCAAGAGATGGTAAAGACATGGCCTGAGGTCGCAGGGTTAAATTCTAACACAGTGAATAAAAAGGAAGAAAAAAATGGGCACCTATATAAGTGAATCAGCAAATTTTGAATAATATCAAGATCTTGCCTTTTCATTCTTTTAACAGTGTCTTTTGCAAAGCAAACATTTTGAATTTTGATGAAGTCCAAGTTATCAGTTGTTTCTTTTATAAATTACACTTTCAGTGTTATTATCTCAGAACTCTTTGCCTAACCTCGGGTCATGAATATTCTTTCCTATATTTTCATCTAAAAGTTTTATGGTTTTACAATTTATATTTAGAGTTATGATCCATTTTGATTTAATTTTTGTGTAAGGTATGAGGTTTGGGTGAAGGTTAATTATCTTATATATCCAATTGGTCCAATGGAATGATGATCCTTTATCCATTGAATTGTCTTAGCAGCTTTTCCATAATATTGATCCCTTTACCCTCCCTACATGACATTGTATTTGTCTTGTGTATTATATCTACATATGTTAACCCTCAGTCCAATTTCTGTCTACTTTTATCTCATTTCACTATGAGAATCTTATTTATTTGAATGAATACTTTTCACACCTTTTAAATATCTCTTTAAAAATGCAAGCTCTTCTCCACTCCCCACTCTGGCAGGGGGTAGTTAGAGGGGGATGGCAGTATATTAGTTAAGTGTCTTTAGTTATATGTACAGAAGCTGATTTTGATTAACTTAAGTAAAGGACATCATATTGGGAGGAGACAGGTGAGTTCACTGAATTGAACAGAAGAAAGAGGTGAACAATATTTCCTCAGAAAGGGCAGGGAGCTGAGAAGACTTAGGTTGTCAAAAATGGGAACTTACGGAATTTCTCCCTGAGTTCTACCATTGAGTAACTTAGTATAATTGATTATCTACCCTGCAGAATCTCTACTCTAGAGTCAGAGAGAATCTAGTTGGCCTAGCATAGACCACTGGCCCACTCTAGTGCCTATGAAGAAAGATGTACTATGATTGGCAGCCCCACCAGGAACATATAGAAAGGTGAAAGAGTAATTCTTTGAAAGTAAAATATATATTTACTTGAGAGAAATGGTACATGGCAGATTTACATTGAAAACTTTATCAGAAAATGTTATTGTTTTTGCTTTAATTATCAAATATATATTAAAGAACTGAAAGAATAAGAATTGTTTATTATGTTTACCTAGATATTTGCCATTATATTGCTTTGCCTTCATTTTTTTTTTAAGAGAAGTAAGTCTTTATTAGTTGCTTTTTGGTGATTAGTCAAAAATGCCAAATCCCATATCCTCGTCCAACTCCTCCAACTCTTACAAGAAGACTTGACTTGGGGTGATAAACATGCAATACAATTTATAGATGATGTATTGTAGAATTTCATAGCTGAAACCTATATAATTTTATTAACCAATGTCACCTCAATGAATTCAATTATAAAAATAAAAATAAGCTAAGGACTTGAATAGACATTTCTCCAAAGAAGATATGCAAATGGCCAACAATTATATGAAACATTACTAATCATCAGGGAAATGCAAATCAAAACCACAATAAGATATCACCTCAAACATGTCAGGTTGCCTATTATCAAGAAACAAAACAACACATAAGACAACAAGCATTGGCAAGGATGTGGAGAAAATGGAATGCTTATACACTGTTGAGAGAAATGCAACATGGTATAGCCACTGTGGAAACAGTATGGAGTTTCCTCAAGAAATTAAAAATAGAACTACCGTATGATCCAGAAATTTCATTTCTGAGTTTTTATCCCCCTCACCAGAATGAAATCAGGATCTCCCACTTTTCACAATAGCTAAATGGTGAAAGAGTTTAAATGTCCATTGACACATTAATAGATTTTTAAAAAATGTGGTATATACATACAATGAAATACTATTCAATCATTAAAAATAGGAAATTCTGCAATATGTGACAACATGGATGAACTCTGAAGACATTATGCTAAGCTCAGCAAGCCAGCCACAGGGAAAAAAATACTGCATGATTCTATTTCTATGGATTCACATAAATTCACCATCAAATTCATAGAATCAAAGGATGGAATGGCAGTGCCCTAGCTGTTTTGGGTTTTCTTCCCAGACTCCCACTTTCTCTATGATCTTGCTGGTATTCCTGGTGTCCTGGGGCCCCCTTTTCAAATTTCTGAAAAAGAACCTGGACTTCTCTCCACACTTCCTGAGATAGGCCCCTCCTTGAGGCCAAGCATCAGGACAACAGAGAGAGAGAGAAAGAACAGCAACAGGGACTCACCTCAGCCTTTTGGGACCACAGCTGCTTCAACATAGAGAAATGTTCTCTTCCCTGTTTTAGGTGCTGGGGGCCCCAGCTGTTGCTGCTCTTCTTGCTGCCACTGCCACTACCATGGCATGACTGCCTAAGGATGGTGCACAGGAGAATAGAAAAGAGTCAAAGGAGGAAACGGCAGAACAGGACTCCCCTTCCCCCACGTTTCTCTACGCGTTAGCTGATCCCTCTCCTGTTCCTCAAGCCAGAACTAGAGGTTTTCTCCTGGATCAGTCTACGTCATGCCTATGACTGCTTCTTGATTTGGGGCTACCTTAAGTTCAAACTGGAAGTTACCAGAGGACAAACAATGATAATCTCACCCTATTTGGTGGTGTTTTAAATTCTTTTCTTGTGCCATCTGCTTGCTACTATTTACTTTTCAGAGTCCTCAAGTATCTTTTCCATGTGTTCTGTCCAGGTTTTATAACTACATATGGGGGGGAGGGGGAGACAAGATGAAATGTTCTTGCTCCATCTTATTTGGAACCAGAAACTTAATAGACATTCATTAAAATTATGCCTGCACTTTCAAAGAACTGAAATTGTTGATTGCTTCCATTAAGCTGTTATTTGGTTTCTGCATTTGTCTACCTATATGTAACCCAGTTCAACTAGATGTGAGGTTTGTTATCCATTGACCTACTAGAGGTAGTTTTGTTTTCAGAAATCAGAAGCATTCTCTTTTATAATTTCCAAAAACATTTGGTCAATGTTGTCTCTACTTTCTTCTGCTGTTTTCTATTTTACTAGGCTGAAAGACTACAATACATTCAATTCTATTAAAATAAAATTTGTATTTAGGATTAAAAAAATAATAGAATATCACATTGCTTGACAACAATTTGAATCCCTACATAGCTGGACCATTTGGTTATGTCATTTAAAGCAACAAACAACATCACCAAAAAAATCCCAATACACCAAAAATTATTCAATTGAATGGTTAGTGACACAAATAGAAAACTATTTTTTGAGTTTGTGCCACCATCTAATATTTTGAATCATTCCACACAACACATTATTTTCTAAAAGATTTTTCTCTTTGTGTGTCTAGATTTTCAATGCTACTTAACACTTATTAAATCTGAAGACCTCCATGGTTTTTTTACAAAATAAAAATTTCAGGAGGAACCAAGATGGCGGCATAGGTTAACGCCGGAGATTGCTACTTCGAACAACCAATTCAAATTACACCTAAAAGACGGAACGGACATCATCCAGAACCACAGGAAGGCTGGCTAAGTGGAAATTCTACAACTAGGAGGAAAGAGAATATCATACCCAGACTCAGAGGAGGTGCAGTGCTGAAGTGAAATACTAAGGTGCGGAGTGCATGCTGAGCGGGCTGGCGGCGGAGGGCGCGGTTGTTGTTTTCAATCGGGAGGGAGTGTCAGACTCTGAGCTCCAGATCCGGGCGAGTCTCTAGGGACCCAGACTCAAACGGGAGAAGCGGGACTGTCTGGC
>NW_006289416.1:6158167-6181988 GCF_000327345.1 Myotis davidii
GGGGGAAGGGAAGGATTTTTTTTGGGGGGGGGGGTGTGGGGGATGGGGGAAGAGACTGGACAAAAATCATGCACCTATGGATGAGGACAGTGGGTGGGGAGTGAGGGTGGAGGGTGAGGTGGGAACTGGGTGGAGGGGAGTTTTGGGGGGATGAAAGAGGAACAAATGTAATAATCTGAACAATAAAGATTTAATTAAAAAAGAAAGGAAAAAAATAAATAAAGTTTTAAAAAAGAAAAAAAAATTTCATGGAAAAAAGTACATATAGGCAGGCACTACTTCTCCCAAAAGATATATGTCTTGTGCACCCAAATAGAGAGCAGAAATCACATCTCTGTTGATATATGTTCTAAGGCTAAGTAGGATATAATACCTGGCAAATGGAACTGCCGAAGACAGGAAGAAATATGGATTATGAACCTGGACATTAAAGTAGACATGTAAAAACAGACCATGCAGAAAGAGCTGCTAGGAATAGATTTTATATCTCAAGGCACAATGCAGTTGGCTAGAAGTGAAGAGGAAAAGTTAAATAAAATTTACCTACTGCCATGAGGATTATGGTTGGAAGAGTGGTTACAAACGAATATAACCAGTTTTTCACAAAATAAAAAACATTTATGATTCTGTCTTAGCCTATTAACCTGATGGTAATAGTTTAGTAAAACTCCGTTTGTTCGTAGACTTTTAGAAGGTAGAAATACAGTACATGTTTATGATGTTAAGGATTCTTTATCCAACACAACTTTAATAGATAGCACAGATTTTTAAAAGAATGTGTATAAATTTTTCCCATGACCCCCTCTCACTCTACATGTGAAGGGCAAATATAGTTTGAAATAGAGACCCCAAATATGCACAGTTTATTCCAATAGACACTTACAGAACTGAAATATTAAAATGCGGAAAGGGGGAAGATGGGCTTCCACCAATCACCCAAATTAAAGTAGGAAAGTGATCACAGCAAAAATGTATATGGAAAACCCACAAATAACTATGAAAGTTGAGATCACAACTTACCAACTTAAGACAGGTAGAAAGCTAAGACCCAGTAAAGGGACCATCTGTTCACAACCAGAGTGTTTCCCCCAAAAAATACACAGATTTCTCCTTGTGAAGCTGTTGAAGCTGCTCTCACACCAACCTCGTTATTAAATAATCCAACCATCTTATCTTTAGGATTTGCTCAGTACCTAGAATTGTGTGCTGCACATTGTAAATTCTCAATTCAATATAAAAGATTCAAGTTCATTACTCTGTAGTTATATTATGTATTTTTATTCTATTTAAAATATTCCAATGGGTTTTTCCAAAATACACAAGGACAAGAAAATGAAGTTTATCATTTACTTATGGTCCTCATTACACTATTTTACTTGTTTTAATCATCAACGTGGTGCCTTTGAATACAGTGGGCATTCAGTAAGTGTCTGAATAATAGAGGTATAAATAATGAATTAGCTGGACTACAACCTTTGATGAAGGAAAGGAACTGGCCCACTCTTTCTTGTGGCTCCCTGCACCAAACTTTCAGAGCCAGTACGCCCACAATGAAAGAACACCCTCTGAATGAAGCTTCCCAACTGCTCTCTCATTACCACTGGGCTTCTGGCATCCAACACATCTTAGAGTCCTAGTGTTAAGGAATGCTTTCTGAGCTCTGCCGGCACAGGCATGTCACAGTGAGACTTCTAAAACAAACTGGAGCTCAGATTTGTTTCAAGTCTTCACTTGTTCTTGAAGGAAAGTGCACTGGCAGCTGTTGTCATCATTAGCCTTGTGGCAATACTTTTTCCCTTAAGTGTCTTATATGAAAGCTTAAAGCTAGTTAAACAGGGAGGGACTTTGGAATATGTGCCAATGTTAAACAGTAAAGTTTTTATTTTCCCTTGTGGTAACAGCTTTAAAGATCTGAATTTCCAAATCTTAGTCCCTAACACCACTCAGGATTTTAAGTTAGATAATGGGGTAAGAACAGGAGGATACTAATTCCTTCTCCTCCTTTTATCATCTTTTCCAGACAACTAGTATATGAAAGATTTAGGGCCTGTTAGACGCTTGAGTGTGGAATTCTCCAATAATCTTGATGTTTAGGAATGAGTGAGCTGTTCCTCCATGGTCCTGTAACCTGGAGAGTTGAGACATCTATATGAACAACCCAATACAGTCTTCAGCGACATTAACATTTCCCAACAGCTGATCCAAATGGCACATTTAAAAATTCATAATAACTAATGTTCACTAGACACTTATTAAATGCCAAGCAATAGCTGCAGTACTTTACATCATAAAAATTTCACAAAACACTTTCAGGTACATATTTATCTCCATCTTATAGATGAGAAAACCTTAAAGAGGTATAGAATTTGCTCAAAATTTTATTCATTAAAGAAATACTTTTTTTTTTTAATCCTCACCCGAGGATATATTTTTATTGATTTTAGAGAGAAAGGAAGGGAGAGGGAGAAAGAGAAACAGGTTGGTTGCCTCCAGTACACACCCTGACCAGGGATCAAAGCCACAACCTGGGTATAAGCCCTGACCGGGAATTGAACCCCCAACCTTTTGGTGTACAGGATGACACTCCAACCAACTGAGCCATACTGGCCACAGCTAAAAAGGGTAAATAGCATTGCCTAATATGATGAGAACATCCACTCCACTGAACTGTATAGTTATTTAGGACAATAACTATTATTCACTTCATCTTTGTATGCCCCACAAGACCTAGAACAATGTCTACAAACTTCTAAATAAAAGTTTACTGAGCAAATAAAAGGTCCCATCATTCTGGAATGGCTGTACCTCTCTCTCTCTCTCTCTCTCTCTCTCATTTCTGTTTCCGTTTTTTTCATTCTAGGGAATAAGTTTAAGTTCTGCAACCCTCAAAATCATTCATACTCAAATTCATACATACTTATTTACCAAGTTTACCAGATCCCTCCTTCGAATCCCAAAAGCACAAGTCTCTGAGGCCAAAAGCAACAGCTGCTTCATAGGTGAACTTCAACACCAAGTAACATGTTAGGACAAGTAATTAAGGATCTAAACTCCATTTGAAATTGCAGGGGAAATTTTGGGAAGTAGAATGTACTTATCAGAATTGGAATTTGGCCAGGATTCGAAGGAAAACATCAATTACTCTTTGATAGTATAAAGTAGCACATAAACACTGTTTAATTGAATTTCTGTGTAAGGTAAGAATTTCAGAGATCCACCAAAGAGGCATATCAGCACTGGACAAATTCTTTGTACTTTCATAATACCCTCTTGTATCTAACAAAGAAAACCTCTTGTCAGGTTAGTAGCAAAAGTGAATCCTAGTTGAAGGAAGTAAGAGGTCATTCCAGCAGTTCAATCTATTGTGCACATTCAATTCTTTTAGATAGCTCCCTTCAGCAAAGTAACTCCACTGTCTCAGATATCTCAATGTGGAAGACACTTCAAGAGAGCTGATTTCATCAAAATCAGACAGCACTTCTCTGTCCAAGATACTTTAGGTGTGATCTTGCTTGATGTGAAAGTGAAGGAATGGGTTGGGTAATTTTCCAAGATCTCTAACTACCTTCAAGATAAGAATTCTACTAAAGGATCTAAACTAAAACATAACAAATACAAATAATTTAAGTGATATACCAGCTAAGTACAAACATGTGGACCTCGTTTGAAATTTGACTCAAGGCAATTGTTTTTTAAAAATGAGTTGAAGAAATTGAACACCAATTGAATATTTGATGACATTAAGGAATTTCTATTAACTTTTCAGTGTAACAATGATAAGGATATTTTAGAGATGCATACTATAGTATTTGTAAATGAAATGATATAATGTCTAAGATTGGTTTTGACATGACGGAGAAGTTTGTGAGGGTATGGCTAAACAAGATTGCCCACGTATTGATAATACCTGAAGTTCAATGATGGGTATACATGAGGATTCGTTATACTATTTATCTTCACTTTTGCATGTTTGAAGTTCTTCATAATAAAATCTTTTTTGGGGGTAAATTAATATGACTGTTCACTATAGGTTTGAACATAGATGGGATGAGCCATGACTCAAGTGCAATTTCTAATAACACAACAATTTTCTCTCTTTCAAAAAAAATAGAATGTACATAACCTGAAAACTGTATAATTTTGTCACCCCAATACATTCAATAAAAAGGAGAGAGAAATAATGTAAATAAATGAGTGACATTTTATAGGAGTAATTTTGAACTTTTGCTAACTCATAAAATAAGTAAATTTTCTAAAATCTTTAAAAACATAAACCCTTATACTATTCTGTTTGAATTTTTCCAATAAAAGTTTTTTAATGTATCATAAATCAAGCAAATCACATTATTTTTCTAAATTCCAATTGAGCTGAATCCAATCAATTAATGATTTTTTGACCAATAGATAAAGCCAAAGCACTTTGGTGGGGTTTTATCAAGCACTTTTGTTTTTAACTGTGCAATAAAATAATTCATTGTGTGTTTGTAAACATTCAAATAAAATTTACTGAATTCTTACATGCTCTTTTTTTAATTTAAATTCTTTATTGTTTAAAGTATTACATGAGTCACCTTTTTCCTCCATTGACCTCTCCCCGGCCACCCCCATGCCCCAGCACATGCCCTCACTCACGCCCCTAGTGTCTGTGTCCTTTTATTATGCTTATATGCATGCATACAAGTCCTTTGGTTGATCTCTTACCCCCCTACCTCCCGCCCCCCAACCCTCCCTGGCCTTCCTCTTACCATTTGCAACGGCGTGGATGGAACTGGAGAGCATTATGCTAAGTGAAATCAGCCAGTCAATGAAAGAAAAATACCACATTATCTCACTCATTCATGGATAATAGAGACCATTATAAACTTTTGAACGATAATAGATACAGTGGCAGAGCTGCCTCAAACAGAGTGTCAAATTATTAATATACTAAAAGATATTGTGAATACCAGAAAAGTAGAAAATGGTATCTGCCTCTTTGAGAACGAATAGCCAAATTCAAATAATGAGATTTATATATGAAATAGAGAATAAGAATCTGAATTCTCAATAAGTTAACTTACATTGTTAATCAAACCTTCAGGTTTTTTAATGATCTCTAATCAAAACTGAACCCAACCAAGTAGCTGTTCAGTCCAAATTACTACATCTCTCTATTTACTTTATTTATAATTATTTTTATTTTATTACCACTTCAATTTTTTTTAAGAGTCTGTTGCTGCCTGAACTTCTTTAAACCTATGTGCAGTCAGACTGTGAATTGACTCAACATGGTCCTCTTCCTATTGCTCACATTTTTTTGTTGGTTTTTTGGTGTGTTTTTTTTGGTTAATCCTCACCCAAGGATATTTTTCCATTGATTTTTAGAGAGAGTGGAAGGGACAGAGAGAGACAGGGAGAGAAACATCGACGTGGGAGAGACACACTGAATGGTTGGCTTCTGCACGTGACTGACAGGGGCCAGGGATCCAAACTGGAACTGAGGTATGTGCCCTTGACCAGGAATCAAACCCTAGCCTAGATCTTCAAGTGTGCAGGCCAATGCTCTAACCATTGAGAAACACTAGCCAGGGCTCAGTTGCCTATTTATACACAAATGATGAACTCTCAGAATGGCAAACTAAGAAAACAATCCCATTAAAAAAAAAGAAGTAAAAAGAAAGGAAAAAGAATGCAGCCTGGCCAACACCTTGATTACAGCTTGGTAAGACCCTAAGCAGATAACTCACGTAAGCCATGCCCAGATTCCTGACCACAGAACTGTGAGATAATATACGTGTGCTATTTTAAGCCAATAATTTGGAGGTAATTTTTACAAAACAACAGAAAACTATTACAGTAGAAATTTTAAGATTGTAATATGTAAAAGTACAGTTGGATCCTGCTATGCATTGTTTAAAAGAAAACAAATAAAAACATGCAAAGCCAAAATATTTGCTTGACTAAAGTCAGACTGTCTTTAAAAATGACTTATATTCCACTCTGACAAATACAGTTTTTAGATTTACTCATATATTTAGAAAGTCACAGCAATTGCAGAAAAAATAACTTGGAAATTTGGTGTGTGCTATATATGAATTAGAAAGGAAAATAAAATCCACTAATCTTCACATTTTAAACCAACTTTGCACTCCTGGGATAATTGGTCATTACTTATTATACTTTTAATTTGCTAGAATTTTAAGAATTTTTTCATTTATGCCTATGAAGAATACTGGTCTGTAGTTTCCTTGTAATGTTTTTGTGTGGTTTTATCATCTGAATAACGCTGCCCTTTTAAAATAAATGGAAAAATATTCCCTCTGCCTCATTTTTTAAGTTTTCTATGTCCTTATTTGTTTCTACTTGTTTTCTCAATATGGAGAGAGTGTTGAAATCTCTGGCTAAAACTGTGGACTTGTCTATTTTACCTTTCAGTTCTATCAGTTTTTGCTTCATGCATTCTGAAGTTTGTTATTAGGCACATAAACATTTAGGATTGCTGTATCCCCTTGATAATTGACCCTTTATCATTATAAAATGAGCTTCTTTATTCCTGATAATAGTCTTTGCTCTGAGATCTACGTTGTTTGATATTATTATAGCCACTATATCTTACTTTTGATTAGTGTTAGATGTTATATCTTTTTCCATTTTCAAGTTATTCGTGTCTTTATATCTAAAGTATGCATGCATATAAGCATAACCAATGGACATAAGACCATTGGTTTTGCTTATATGTAGGGGAGGCCAGGGGAAGGTCAAGGGAGTTGGGGGGAAGGAGACATATGTAATACTCTTTGTAATACTTAATTAATAAAACAAAATTTAAAAAAATATATAAATAAATAAAGTAGTCTTCTTCCACTAGGTCAGGCAGGTCTCAGCTAATAGGAGCCACCAGCTGAAGATGGGGGGGGGGGGGGGCAGGGGCAGGGAAAGATGGGGAGAAGCGGAAGGGAAAGACAGAGTATGTCTCCCTCTCCCTGTCTTCTGGGTTGGATGACAGTTAACATGGGTCTTGGGAAAAGCTGCCACTGGGACTCAGCATCTCAGTGATGTAGAGCAAAGGAGACAAAAGGAATCAAGTGCTTTTGCTTATCTTACAAATCAGGAATATACATGGGGGAAACTGGCAGGAAATCAAATTTGGGTATAGCTTTAAGCACAGAAGCTATTTTTACAGCATTTCTTGCTGATAGATATTTTCAATTTTTTGGCAGACTGACTTTTGTATCTATTGGTTTTAAGCTAGGAGACAGGAGTCTTATCAGCCACCCAAAACCTTCAACAAGTAATTTGATCATGTTTGGGGTATGCCACTTGGAATCTTGCTAATTCTAACAGCAAGGGATCATTGTGGCCACAGAGAGAACTGTGAATCTTCAAAATGTGGAGAAATAGTATGAGACTGTAAAATGGAATGACATCTGTGCTTCTAGATCCTCCTTCAGCATCTCTACTGTGAGAGACATTGTCAAATCTGCGTCTGCTGCTGATCTCGATGTCCAAATGTAAGGCTCACATTGAGAGCTATTACTATCAATTTGACAGGATCAACTTCTTTCATATGAATGAATGTTTTAAAATGTAAAAAATAAATAAATAAAGTAGGCTTCTTATAGACCATTTCATATGACTATTAATGTAGTTGGGTTTAACTTTACCATCTTGTTTTATTTCTAGTTAGCCAACCTGCTCTTTGTACCCTTTATCTTCTTTTTCTGCCTTTTCTAATTTGGGGGTTGATATTTATAATTCATTTTATCTCCATTATGTCATATTAGTTATAATTCTTTGTTCCAGTTTGAATGTGTACATGGTTTTTTGAGGATTTATTTATCGTGGCCTCCAATTAAGTAATATATGGCTTCATTTACATAGTCCCGCCTTATCTGCAGTTTCACATCCCAGTTTCAGTTACCCATGGTCAACCCAAGTCTGAATATATTAAATGGGAATTCCAGAAATAAACAATTCATAAGTTTTAAATTGCAAGACATTCTGAATTGTGTGATGAAATCTGTGCTCTCTTGCTCTGTCCTGCTCAGTACATCAATCCTCCCTTCGTCCAGCTTATCCACGCCTTATATGCTACCCATCCGTTAGTCACTTTATAGCTGTCTCAGTTATCAGATTGGTTATCAGAGAGAGAAAGAGAGACCAGATTCACATAACACTTATTAAGTATATTGTTTTATTATTAGTTATTGTTGTTAATCTCTTACTGTGCCTAATTTATGTATTAAACTTTATCATAGGTAGGTATGTATAGGAAAAAAACATAAAATATGTATAGTGCTTGGAACTATCCATGGTTTCAGGCACCCACTAAGGGTCTTGGAATATATACTCAATGATTTAAGGGGGACTACATACTGCAGAAGACTGTTACAACGGTATACTGCAGTTTCTCCCTTTTTGGTCTTTGTGCTATTGTTTTCATACATCTTATTCCTGCATATGTTATAAATCTCACAATATGTTGTTATAATGGTTGCTTTAAACAGTAGGTTATCTTTTAAAGAGATTTTTAAAATAAGAAAAAATGTCATGTATTTACTCACATATTTACATTTTCTAGTGTTCTTCCATTCCTTTGCATAGATCCAGATTTCCATGTTATCATTTTCCTCTTTAACATTTCCTGTAATGTAGGTGAGTGATAAGTTATTTCAGCTTTTGTGTGTCTGAAATGTATTTTGCCTTTATTTCTGAAAAATATGTTTATTTGGCCTAGCATTATAAGTTGACAGATTTTTATTTTCAGCACTGCAAATGCTGCTCCACTATGTTCTGGCATGCAATGTTTCCAACAAGAAGTCCGCTAGCATTCCAACAAGAAGTCTTGCATCATTGTCACAAGGATATAAAATGTCATTAGCAATTATATGTCAGTAAAAGAATACCTTTATTTTTCTGGACATAATGTATCTTTTTTTTACTGAATACTTTTAATATTTTTCCTTTGTTACTGGTTTAATCTTTTCCCCTTATCACTGTTTTTACCATTGTCTTTTTATTACTGTTTTATTTTGGTGTTCATTCTTCAAAAGTCTTTTTGCTGTGGTTGTTAATCTGCACCCGAGGATATTTTTATATTGACTTTTAGAAAGAGTAGAAGAGAGAGGGACAGACAGTGAGAAACATCAATGTGAGAGAAACACATAGATTGGTTGCCTCCTGCATGAGCCCAGCCCAGGGAGGAGCCTGCAACCAAGGTACGTGCCCTTGACTGGAATCAAACTCAAGACGCTTTGGTCTGCAGGCCAACGCTCTATCCATTGAGCCAAAACGGCTAGGGTTCTTCCTAAGTCTTATGCTTAGACTTTGTTGAGCTTCTTGGATATCTGTCAGTTGTTATTTCTTCAAATAATGTTTTTATTTCTCCGTCTTTCTCCCCTCCTTTGGCAATTCCAAGTACATATAAGGCTGTTTGAAGTTTCCCACAGTACACTAACGCACTATTGATTACTTCTTAAATACCTGTATTCGTTTCCTAGGGCTGCCTGAACAAACTACCAAAAGTTGATGCTTAAAACAACAAAAATTTATTCTCTCACAGTTCAGGAGGCCAAAAATCCAAAATCAAGGTATTATTAGCATGATTGGTTCTCTCTGGACACTCTGGGGAAGAAACGGCCCTGTGCCTCTCTCCCAGCTTCTGGAAGTTCCCTGCAATTGAAAGGACAGACAGGACTGATAGCTGTGTCCCTAACCCCTCTTCCAAGAAAAAGCCGCAGAATGTATCAGTTACTCAGCCTGCCCTATCACAGCCAGTGGGAAAGCGGGGGAAACTAGCCCAAGGCCAAAAGTATGCTAGCCACCCCCCTGTCTTTGTGTAACCAGACCCTAGCTGCACCCTGCCCTTGCGTCACTAGCCCCCGGCCCTCACTCATCCAACCAGAATCGGCCAAATCAGTGGTCAGAGTGTGCCCCCACCCCCCGACCCCAAGCCCTATAAATTCTTTGTTCTCTTGGAACTCCGGGATCTCTCGCACCCTATCGCTGCGTTGGTAGGGGAGGCAGAGGGACCAAGTCCTGGGCTTGAATAAAGACTCTATGCTTTTGCATCAGACTCGGAGCTCCCTGGTGATGTCCTTTGGGGGATCTTGAAATCTGGGCATAACACAATCTTTGGCATTTCTTGGCTTGTAAGTGCATCACCTCAATCTCTGCCTCCATCTTCACAGGGCCCTCCTCTCTTCTCGGGGTTTTCCTTATTTGTTTCCTTTCTCTCAGGGATTACTATGCTTCACTACCTGATGACCACTGTCTGAAAACTATCCTTTCACATATTTTGTTCTTGTTTTGTTTCCGTAAGAGAGTAAATACAGTCTCTGTTTTTTATCTTGTCCAGAGGCAGGAGTCTCCCACTAAACTGAAGGAGTACACAATGGTGTAAATACCTTCTCTATGAAATTTAGTATTTTTCATCCTGAAAACTACATGTATGTTTCACACAATACAATATCTCACATGGAAGTAAATCACTATAGAAAAAGGTATGGTGCCCAGCCGGCGTGGTTCAGTGGTTGAGCGTCAACCTATGAACCAGGAGGTCATGGTTCAATTCCTGGTCAGGACACATGCCCGGATTGCGGACTCAGTCCCCAGTGGAGCATGTGCAGGAGGCAACCGATCAACAATTCTCTCGTCATTGATGTTTCTATCTCTCCCTTCCTCTCTGAAATCAACAAAAATGTATTAAAAGAAAGAAAAAGGCAAAAAGGAAGAAAAAGCCATGGTTGTTTGTTATGATAAATAACTTAGACGGTTATAGACATACTTCTTTAGAAGAACTGAATGTTCAAATCATTGAGTTGTATCAGAATTGTTGAAATGCACACCAACAACACTGTTCTAGGATAGATATCTTTACCCTATAGAATTCAATATTTGTAACTTTTCAGGCCCTTTAAAAGAGGAAAGAAATTGAGTGAAAATTGCTAAGTGTATTTTATCCTTAAACTCTTCCATTTTGGAAATTTTTCATTAGTGGTTTTGCTCAGTTTTTAAATTCTATCAAGTAGATAGAAATTTCTGCTATGGTAGCTACCTACAGCAAGACTTTTTGAAGCCTAGTAAATAACAGGAAATCCTCTATTAGGGAAGGCCCTAATCCCATTTCCTCTCAATCTCTGTGCTCGCAAAGGGGGTCCACTTTAGTGACTTATGAGAAAGGAATGGTATATCATTCACTCACTTCTTATTTTTTTTCAAAACATGTGTTCGGTGCTTTCCCCAATGAGAGAATGGATACTAAGTTTGAATGTTATAAATGTCCTGTAGTGGAGTCCAGTCTAGGGAGACACAGAGAAAAGTTTGTATAAGAAAGCACTGAATGGCAAATCTCAGCATTTAATTCTAATCTAGATGATGTAACTGAGCACCAATACAAGAGGCCTCACAACTCTACCCACACACCGTAAGCCTCCAAAATATCTGTCTCTGCAAGCCCAGACATTCCTTTAGCCTACAGCTGCTTTGGGTAGTGAGCTTGCTTGACTTGCCATGGCAAGGTCTGTGTATTATGAATAAAGTGGGGGGAAATATTTGAATGGGCCCAATTGTACACTATCCCATGTCCCACTAGTACTGGTCGGACTAAAGAGAGTGACAGAGCCTGCAGTACAAACCATAGACTGTTTCTTCACTATGTTGGAAAAAGACTTTTAACTGGTACATATAGCCTCTCCCAATATTTGAACAATGGGTGCCAAAAATGGGAATAGTAACAATCTGAGTCACTCATATGTCAGGTGTTAGACATTTACTCCTTCCGGAAATAGATTTCTGACCAGAAATTAGTTCTAATTTCATAGTGTCAATCCTGTAGAAAGTTTCTCCTCAAACTTAAGACATTTCTATTTCCAGCAACAATTGTAGGTTAGACAGGGAAGACAGTCTCTGACTTTTTGTTATTGTTTAAATGCTATTTACCTGTGCTGAGCTACAAAGGGCATCTCCTGTTTCTTATTTTGTTCTCAAAGAAAAACTTCCCAGTGAAAAAGATTTTTCATTTCTGTCTGTAGCTTTGGGGAAATAGGCATTCTTAGACATTGCTGGTAGAAATACAAAATAATACAACATCTATGAAGAAGAATCTGGCAATATCTAGCAAAATGATATATAGATTTTCCAGCAGTACCACTTTTAGGAATTTATTCCAAAATATACTCGCAGAAATACTACAGTGAATTATGTAGTGGGTTACCCAGATGCCTTCTTTATGACATAGGCTATGGGAGATCCTATTCCTATGAGTTTGGCAGCCGATGGCTCTCAGCTGAGATCCTCTCTACAAATTGCCTTTTGCTGAGGAGAGCTACCTCCCAATCCACATCCCGTGACTGTTCTATTCAGAGGCTTACAGTTCAAAGAACAACTCTGAAACCCCATCTAGCCCCAGAGCTCTCTCCATGGTATTAGCTGAGACCTTTGGTGCATCTCCACAGCAGTTCAACTCTTTCCAATGCCCAATGCTTCATCCTTCAAAGGTTTGATCCCAAAAACTACTCACCAATAACTCCCTACTCGTAAATAAATCTCTGCCCAGAATCTGTTTCCCAGGGAACCTAATTGATTGGTGCCAGAGTGGTCCAAAAAAGCAGACCCTAAAATGGGATTTTAGAGCTGGCTCGTTAGCCAGCTGGCTGACAGTGAGGACCAGATCATGCTAGTAGGTGAAGCATTTGATAGTGCTCGACATGCTGTAGCAGTGCAATTGTTTAAAGTTTTACAAGTGGTAAACAGAGATAGGACACCGATGGACGGAAATGTATTGACAGTTGTGATACCTCAGGCTTTTATGGAAGCATTAATTATAAGCACAAAAGAATTAAATCACTGTTGCTGAGTGCCATTGATGGGCTGGAAAAATAAAACAATCAAAGGCTAGGGATAATTATTACTTTAGAGAGAAATGCAAAACTCAAAACTCGGTGATCCTCCTTGGTAGCAAATGAAGAGGCTATCTCCTGTAGCCAGGGGACAGAAAAACCTGAGGACCATTCTCAGGGTTCAAGTAGGAGTAGCAGAGTTCCAGAGAAAGGTGAATTGTCATTTCTGCAAAGTCTAAGTCAGGGTCCTGGTGGGAAAGGATGTCATAGTCAGAGCCCTGTTTGGGTCTGGGGTTATCTGAGTTGATTTACTCAAAAATCATAAAACCTCTGATCATCCATCCCTCTGAAACCTTGGGGCCTACAGAATGGTCTACCCCTCCCAATTAGATGCTAGCCTTCCACTCACCACCTTTGCTTGGAGATAAAGCATCCCGTCTCCACCCTGCCTGCCTCCCCCCCAAGATTGAACCCCTCTTCTCCTTCTGACTCACATCACCAATAACTAGGGTTAAGCCTCAGTAGAACCCAGAAGAAGTGCTAGAGCAGGTGAAGGAGGAAGGGGACTATGTGCTGAAGGAACTGGAGGATCTAGCCATTATGTAGTGGCAGGAGCTAGAAACGAATGCATAGGATTGGATCCTAAGCATAATGGATCAATAGAAATAGAACATCCACCTTGGACAACCGACAGTTTTTCAGAATGGGAGCACTCTCCCGGGATACAGGATTTAGCACTTTGGCCAGAACCATGTTGAAAGGTAGAAAATTCAATAGCCTACACTATATGAAGTGGAAATGCCAAAACTGCCTTAGAAAATGTTACAAGAAGTGATCAAAAGACTCAGAGAAATCGTCAGGGCAGAGTGGATATACTGTATAACACCAGACACTCAGACCTATTAAATATGTTTCATGTGAGAACCTAAAGAAGGACTTGTTTTCCCCAAAGTGATAAAGAATGAACTAGTGAGAAGAGCACCAGAATCATTAAGAAGATCAGTGTTGACTATTCTCTATAGGCCAAACCTGAGAGTAGGAGAAGTCGTATTATAGAACTAGTCTTATTGATGGCAATGGGATAATGTTCCTACCTCAAGATCCTTAAGTAAATCATACCTGCAAAGTCCCTGTTGCCATGTAATCTACTCATAGGTCCCAGGGATTAGAATATGGGCTTTTGATGGGGGGTTGGGAGGGAGGGCATAGGGGTATTATTTTGTCTGCCACAGATTCTGATTCAAACAAAGTAACTATAAAAAGGTATTTTCACAGAATTGGGAAATTTTGACCATAGATTGGTTATCGTATATAGGAATTGTTATGAATTTTCTAAGGTAAGATCATGGCATTGTAATTTTTAGTGTAGGCCATCTGTTGGAGAGGCTTACTGAATTATTTATAGGTAAAACTATATGCTATCTGGTATTTGCATTAAAATGTGTTTAAAAGAATAAGGGAAATAAATGAAACAAGATAGACAAAATACTAAAAATTGTTAAGTTACAATATGGTCACAAGGGATCAGAATACTTCTCTTCTACTACTGTGTATAATTGAAAATTTCTAGTAGCTGGTAGCTACTGTTTCTAGTAGCTGGTAGCTACCTGGTAGCTCAGTTGGTTTGAGCATCATCCTTATATGCCAAGGTTGTGGATTTGATCCCTGGTAAGTAGAATAACAAATCTCTCTCTCTCTCTCTCTCTCTCTCTCTCTCTCTCTCTCTCTCTCTCTCTAATATAAATTTTTTTTAAATAAAAAATATTCTACAATAAAAAGGTTTTTTAAATCAAAGATAATATGGTTTACAAGAAAACGAATGGAAAGGAAAAGGGATGTGTCTTAGGGCTTCAAAAAACAATTCTTGTCCATATATCTTTGCATACCAGTGTGAATGTACAGTGAGAGTTGCATTTAAAATGTTGATAGTAATTGCTTTATATGTACACTAAGGTTGAACAATTAAGTGAACAAATGGCAGATGAGCCAGGTTTCTCACTATGAGATGATAGTTGCAGGATAGAATGAACCATGTGGTGCTGGATTAAAGTCAGCTTTTTAAAACAACTGAAGAAATGTGTGATTGTTCTTTAAATGAAGCTGCAACACTGTGCGGGAACTCTACAAACACCCAGAACAGAATAACCTGTTTCAAAATTCAGGTTAGTTACCCTTGGTAAATTGGACAAAGAAGCAATAATACATGCAGCAAGTATATTACATTTTTCTTTTTAATCCAAAAAGCATTTAGCACACTATGCTAAGCAAAACACCACAATTAGAAAAAGTAAAGAAGCTTCATTCTTTACTGATTATTCACTATTTTCATATAAACTTTCTACTTTTAAAACAGAAGATGACATTTTAAAAAACTCTTAGCCATGAAAGCAATAGGAATAATGCAATCCTAAAATATGCACTATATTTTGCTGAAGTACACTTCTGTAATAGTCAATGACAGGAAATGGGAACTATGCAAAAAAAATCTAGAGAAATGAATGGAAATAATAAATTGCTTGAAACTTCAAATTACATAGCTAGAAAACAGAACCTTTGATAAGTAATCTCAAGTACATTTTGCATTGAAGAGATGAAGTCTTGAAGCAATTCCATCCCCCTTTTTCCCATCTCAGCTATAGCTTCCCAGTGACCTGAGATTCATACCGTCCTCATTCTCTAGGGAATAACATGAAAGTGACTGTTTGAAAATAAAATGAGGGATTGAAACACTATACTTCAGAAGACAGAATCAGTTACCTGACATTCAATACCAATCCTCACTGTGTTAAGAATGTCAGTGTTTCACATGCCCCGGAAAAGAGTTGTTTCAATACACGCTTCTGTGACTTTATTCAGTTTGGGTACACCTCAGGGAGTTTAATTTCGTGCAAAGCTTTCAGATAATGCTTTCCAGTGACAGGAGCAAGTCCACGTACCATAAGAGAGCACTTAGAAGTTCAGGGAAAATTAAAGCAGCCTGGGTTGCTAAAGCTTCATCAGAACTTTGGCCTTGCCCTGAAGTTAGCCTTCGAGAACTGAGAAAGTAGTGTCGGCAAATCCTGATATAAACATAATGGGATGAAAGATGATCTGGTTGGATCGGGGCTTATATTATAGCCATAAAGGGAAATGGCAATGAGAAGTGGATGTCAGAGATTTAACTAAACTGAACTGATTTCAGGAAAGGCTTAAGAATCAGCCTGGCTGGGGAAAGAGAGGAAAAACACCTGCACTACTAGTCCACACATGAACAGCGCATTTATTTTCAAACAAAGAGCAGATAATGCTCAAGCTTTGGAAGGGGAGATCTATTTTTCAGAGAAAGTATGGACACCTGAAAGAAACACATGGGCCATTGTGTTTAGGAATGAAACATGTGATCTAGGGAAATGCCAGTTTATCCAAGTCTTGGCTGGGTTACTGCTTTGTTAAGAGAAGGGACATATTTTTGAAACAACTGTGATTAACTGAGGTTTAATGTACTTTCTTGTAATTGCCTATAATTTTAAAAGATTACATTGTAGCTTGTAAGCCTGGTTTAAAAAAAACACAAATCAGGTGATGCTTTTTAAAAATACAACATCATATGTGTTTTATTGCCTCAAATTTATCCCCAAATACAGAGATAATGTATGTTTTGGTATTTGCTAAAAGTCGTTTTGTTGATTCAATTTGGCTTCTCTCTCCACCTTTGGTTTCTTAACATGGCTATACCACCATCAATTATTTAATATTCCTCAAAGTTTATGTAATCATGCTCATTGACTAAAAATTCATTCTGCACAAATGGAGTTTCAAGTACTATAAACTTTCACAATTTACCTTTAGCGCGCCATGTTCTCCTTAAAGGATAATATCTGAATGAGTTTTTCTTATACCATTCTAGAACTCATAGACACAAGAACTCTCTCACAAGTTAGCTCAAAGAATGAATATAAATTGTTAGAATTTCTTTTTTATTCTCATATTGTTTCTGAACAAGAGGGGCCTTCCTCTTAAACCCATCTTCTTTGGCTGTGTGACCACAAAAGTTTGATAACCTAGCTTCTGCACCCTTCTTTCCTCTATCTGCACTTCAGTTTGTTTCTGAATGAAGTACAAAGCTTAGTGCTCTTTCTGGAAAGATCTGTGAGCTTTTCTCTTGAGTGGTATTTTGGGTAGTTATTGACTTTTAAGTAACAATTAATTTACCTCAGCTCTTAGAAGATATTATTTCAGCCCAGCTGATGTGGCTCATTGTTAATGTTATTAAAGTTAAACTGGTATAAAACTAATACAATATTGAATGTCAATTGTAATTGGAAAAAAATTTAAACAAGGAAATTCTACCATTTGCAGCAGCATGAATGAACCTTGAAGGCATTTTGCTAAGTGAAATGAGTCAGAGAAAGACCTATATGTGGAATCTAACAAAAAAACTCATATAAAAAGAAATCAGACTTGTGGTTACCAGAGGCAAAGGGTGGGGAGAGAGAGAATTGGAGGAAGGTAGTTAAAAGGGACAACCTTCTAGTAATAAGATCAGTAAGTACATATGTAATGTACAATGTGATGGCTATAGCTAACACTGATGCAGGATACATAGGAAAATTGTTGAGAGTAAATCCTAAGACTTCTCATCACAAGAAAAAATGTTTGTCTTTTTCTTACCTTCTTTATTTTCTTTTTATTGTTTCTATGTGAGAAACTGTATGTTAGCAAAACCTAGGTTGGTATTTATTTTACAATATGTGTACATTAAGCCATCATGCTGGATGCCTTAAACCAGGGGTCCTCAAACTTTTTAAACAGGGGGCCAGTTCACTGTCCCTCAGACCGTTGGAGGGCCAGACTATAGTTTAAAAAAAAACTATGAACAAATTCCTATGCACACTGCACATATCTTATTTTGAAGTAAAAAAACAAAACGGGAACAAATACAATATTTGTATTTGCATGTGGCCCGTGGGCCGTAGTTTAAGGACCCCTGCCTTAAACTTATACTGTAATGCACATTAACTATTTCTCAATAAAACTGGAAAATGTTTCAAATGTTTAAAATCTTACACAATGGAAATTAAAAATTAATTAAAATATGATATTTTTAATATTCACAAATATTTGGAAATTAAATCAAATGAAAAATTCACAAGAGAAATTATAAAATATTTCTGCTGTGCCTGAGATGCCCCTCTGCTTCCTTCTGCAGTGTCAGAGAAGCCGTGGAAACAAAGGCTGATGAAGGTCTTATCTAAATTTAGTCCCTTTCATTCTTTTAACTTTTATTTTGAAATAATTATAGATTCACAGAAAACTGCAAAGATAGTACAGAGGTCTCACATACCTTTCTCTCAATAGTTACATCTTAGTAACCATATTTACTCAACACCAGGATATTGAATTGTCATTTTCTGCCCCATTTGATCACATGTGTATATTCATGAAGCTACCACCACGATTAAGACACAACCATCAGCACAAAGATCTCTCTTTTGCTAACCCTTTATAGTCACATCCTCCCCCCATTATCCCTAAACTCTGAGAACCCTAGTTTGTTCTCGATCACTACAATTTGGTCATTTTCAGAATATTTTATAAATAAAATTATATAGCATGTAGCCTCTTAAGATTAATGTTTTTCGCTCAGCATAATATCCTTGAAATCCACCCAAGTAATTGTATGTATCAATACGCAGTCCATTCCTTTTCATTGCTAAGAAGTGTTCCTTGATATGGATATACCACTGTTTACTTAACTAGTCACCTATTATAGGACATTTTGGCTATTTACAGTTAGGAACGATTACAAATAAAGCTGCTATGAACAATTATGTAAAGATTTTTGGGTGAACCTAAGTTTTCATTTCTCTGGCATAAATACCAGGACTATGACTGCTGAATTTATATGTTTGATTTTTTTAAGAAATTGCCAATTGGTATTGGCACTATTTTTAAAATTTGAGCTGTGACCATAGGTGTGTTAGAAATAGTTCATGTGGTCTTAATTAGCATTTTCCTAATGGCTAGTGATGTTGAACATCTTTTCATGCATTTATTTGCCATCTGTATTAGCCTCATCAGTGAAGAGGAGGTGTCAAAGTCACCTTGGAAGAAGATTATGTGGGATGGGAGACACTTGCTGCCATTTTTAGAAAATATAGTACGATATAGGTCAGTGATGGCAAACCTATGACACGTGTGTCAGAGGTGACACGCGAACTCATTTTTTTTGGTTGATTTTTCTTTGTTAAATGGCATTTAAATATATAAAATAAATATCAAAAATATAAATCTTTGTTTTACTATGGTTGCAAATATCAAAAAATTTCTATATGTGACACGGCACCAGAGTTAATTAGGGTTTTTCAAAATGCTGACACGCCAAGCTCAAAAGGTTCGCCATCACTGACATAGGTGGATCATGAACTAGGCAGGGTTTGGATAGGCAAGTAGCAAGAAAAGGCATTTGAATGTATACTATTGTAATACACTCTGTCATTGAGAAATTTTAGAGTGCAATATTTTTATTTAGTCAAAAATGTATAGCCAGAATAGAAGATATGGAGATATAGACAACAGACCATACCAAGTTCACATAGTAATGTTTCTAGAAAAGAACTTTTACTCATCTCTTTCTTCCAAAACACCCTCCCTCTGGTAATTGCCCACATCTTTTTAACCTCTACTTGTGGTTTTCTTATTTTTGTTTCTTTGTTTTGCAAAAGCATCAATGTTGCTGTTTTTTTAAAATAATTCTTTATTGTTGAAAGTATTATATATGTCCCTTTTTTTCCCCATTGACCCCTTTCAAGCCTCCCCCAGCCCTGCCCTAGGCGCTCACCACTCCATTGTCTTTGTCCATGGGCAATGCATATATGCATACAATTAACCTCCACTCTTTCTCCTCTTCTCTGCAGCCCTACACATCAATTTGTTTCTCTTCTTTTTTTTTTCATATATTTTTATTGATTTCAGAGAGGCAGGGAGAGGAAGAGAAAGATAGAAACATCAATGGGTGGCTCAGCTGATGGGAGCATCATCCTGTACACCAAAAGGTTGCAGGTTCAATTCCCGGTCAGGGCACATACCTAGGTTGTGGGTTTGATCCCTGGTAGGGACACATACGGGACGCAGATTGATGTTTCTCTCTCACATCAAGATTTCTCTCTCTCTCTCTAAAAAAATCAATAAAAACTTCTCCCAATCTCTTCCAAGGAAAAAAATAAAAAAATTATATTGTGACTATATTGTGACAGTTCAGCCTCTGAATGTTAGAGAAGAACATAAGTTCCATATGGTTTTCAAGGTAACCTGAGGAAAGAAGTTTTACAAATGGAAAGTAATAAAAAGGATACCCTAATTTTTCATTGGATTTCAGTATATAGCAATGTATTTCTGTCTATATGTGCCCAATTAAGCACATTTATGGATTATCAACCTAACCCTCACACAATGGCTCTAAAGACAAAGTAACATTAACATGAACAAACTAAGCACAACACCAAGCAAGAAGAAAGCAAGAATGTTGCTTTTTAAATAATTGAAATTATCATTAACAATTATCTTTATTGTGCATTGAGATGTTCCTAGAAATAGAGATACATGTATATATTTTATAAATAAACAAATGTCAACAGTCAAAATAGTTTAGAGACACTGGGCTAAGGCATTGGTAGCACTGTTCTCTTCCCCTCTCCTACCCTGCCCTGCCCCCTTTAGATTGCCCTTGTGAAGATCAGGCTGCTGATTTGAGCTCCTACCCAGATCTCTTGAGTTCCTAAATTTCTCTGTTCTTTCTTCCCCTAAGGTACAGATGCTTGGAGGAAATCTGGCTTTGGTACCAACTGAATGACTTGAGTCTGTTTTTTCTTTGCCACAATTCTGGGTAGATTTCTTGAGTTTGCATCTTACATTCTGGTCTCTCCTCTCAATCTGCAAAGCAAGGAGCAGAAATAATTTCCTAGGATGAATATGCTCCATCATTTAGGCTTGATGCCTACCTGCCTGTCCTCTACCTGATACTTAGGAAAGAGGCTGGCAATCTGTGTGGCTGGGAAAGAACTAAGAGCATGAGAGAGAATGCCAACACCTACAGTTCTAATGAGTTACTTATCTATATAAAACCCTAATATGCAAATAGACTGAATGTTGGAACAACCAAACAACTGAACTGAACAACCAATTGCTATGCCATGCGCTGATCACCAGGGAGCACGTGCAGAACATGGTGGACATCGGCTGTGGCGTGATGGTAGAGCAGGTGAGCAGGGGCACCAAATCAAGGCGGGGCACCAGTCGCTATCATCGGGGAGAGCCTGTAGTGGTTACTGAAAATTCTTTGCTTCCACATGCCGCAGTCCCACCTGGTGCTCATACCCGCTGCCGGTGCCCAGCACCAGTCCCCATCACTCAGCGCCATCAGTGGGTACAAGCAGCAGCTGCCGGCCCCAATTGTCCCTGAGGGCTTCTCCACCTCCCCCTGCTCCTGGGGGCGATTGGGGCAGCAGCTGCCACTGGCACCCGCTACTGGCACCAGTCCCAATCGCTCCATGCCGTCAGCAGGTGTGAGCAGGGTCGACGCCATCACTGTGTGGGAGCGGCAGCAGCAGGAGCAGGGCATCCAGCAGACAGGGGACAGGGGGCTGCAGCAGGAGGTGCCAGGTGCGGGCGCGGAGGATGGGCCGAGACCTGCTCCTGTGCCCACCTCAGCCTTGCAGCCCACAGTTCCTTTCAAGTTGCACAAATTTGTGTACTGGGCCCTTAGTAATATAATAATTTGCTCTGATGATAAAATTCTTAAAATACAAAGTTAAGACTAACTTTATATGTATTTTTAAATAATCATAATGTATTACTCAATGGAAATACCAAGAACCTCTATAATGTACCAAGTGCCTTCCCTAGGGAGAGATACATTTACAGTGATACTTCTTGATTCCCATACTCTGTTGGTCTATGAGTTCCTTCAAGACAGGGATCATACCTATTCGTCTTTGTTTTCCTAGGTCTAGCATTGAAAATAATGATTAGCATTATTTTTAATACACATTGCTACTACTTTTTAGGTACTTACTATGTGCCAGGTTCTTGCTAAGCATGTTTCAAATATTATTCCATTTAATCCTTATAATAATCTTATTACCCTCTCTTTATGGATGAAGAAACTAAGCCCAGAAGCACAATAACTTCCCAAAGAATTCACTCCTAGTACATGGTTGAACTGTGATTTCAACTTAAGACTTCATAATTTTGAAACCCTAACTCCTAATAACTATGTTATAATGCCAAGGAGGAAAGATTTGAAGGGGTAGGAAGAGACCTATAAAAGCTTGCCACTGCCCTGTCCTGGCCGGTGTAGCTCCATTGGTTGGAGCATCCTCCTGTGAACTGGAAGGTTGTGGGCTCAATTTCCCAATCAGGACACAAACCCAGGATTCAATCCCTGTGTGGGAGGAAACCAATTAATGTTTCTCTCTCATCTTCATGTTTCTGTGTGTGTGTGTCTCTCTCTCTCTTCCTACCTCTCTCTCTAAAATCAATTTTTAAAAAAACCCACATATCCTCAGGTGAGGATTACAAAAAAAGTTTGCCACTGCCTTCCACGCCAGAAGTAAGGGCATGTTGCTACTTAGAAAATGTGACTTCCAGCCATGTTTCCAGCTAATTACAACTTCTTTGACATTAAATACATTGGTCATGACATCCTCAGACATGGGAAATCTCTTTCTAACATATGTCACAGAAAAAAATACATTGTAGTGACACAGGTATAAAGTGAAAGGAAGAAATAGGAAACCTGAACTTTTGTAATTTTTCTTTAGGGAGTCTAGTTATTATTGCTGGCACATAAAATGATGCTCTTTGCAAATTCATATCTCTTAATTTGGCACAAAGTAGTAATTTAAAGGAAAAAACTATGGATGGAAAGAAACAATCATGGCTTACAACAGCACTCAGAACCAGAATGATGCAATTTTCATTGCATGCCTCCTCAAGTTGAAGAATTCATTAGCACCTATATAGTACTTAGGTAATTTGAGACAACGCAAGTTGCAATATTTAACCATAAGTTTATTTTGCTTTGTAGTTCTATAACTCCATTTTAGAAGTTTAAGTATAGCAATTATTTCAACATTAAATATAGATTATAAAATACTCATTTCAAGTTCTTTTTCTTTTAAGTCTTGATCAACCATAAAATTTTCTAAGTGATAAATTTGCAAAGGTTTATTCTACTATTACAGTTAGTTTCAGCCATAAAATTGAAAAATATACCATATTGCGGTTTTCTATTAAATTCTAAATAAATTTACATTGGTCTTTTAATGGTAAATAATGCGTAAGGTAACTTTCCAGCTCCTGTTCTCACTTCACTGGCAACAAGGATGGGCCCCATCAGCCTGATATGTAATCAGGGATGGCTATATAATCTAATGCCATCAATCTGATTCTCCTTCTTGGGGATTTGGAATTAAAACCCAATTCTAATTAGCTAAGTCTGCTTACTTGAGTTGCTGCTGCAGGGAAGACTTTTTTCTTTTTCATACACACTAAGAAGCAAAAGTAACAAAGGTAAAAATTTATTATCTTACTGACAAATACTGTAATGGTCTTTCATTTCTGCATCTATCTGCAAGTCCATTTCATTTCTCTTTCTATGTATATCCAAACGTCACCTAAAATACTCCAGGGCTTGAGATTTAGATGTTGCATAAACCATATTTCACATTCTTTGTGACTTTGGAGGCTTCTATGAGATTTCTACAGATTTCTAAGTGAGGGGCCATGAGATAAAAGGATGGGGAACTGATGTTCTTTCAGTCACCTCTGGCTCTGGTTTCTGTTTCCATAGGCAGTAGATTTTGTTGAAGGTTTGAGGGTTTATATCACAGCAATATAATCAGCACTGACCGCTGGGGATACCTTCAGTGACTCCTGAGAGATTTCCATTGGTCTTCACCCACAAAAGTCCTTCCACTTCAAACTTTCCTGCTGAATTCTTTCTCTTTCTCTCTTTAAGAGGG
>NW_006289416.1:6182019-6184138 GCF_000327345.1 Myotis davidii
AGGGAAACAGATTTTTCTGGTGTCAAACAGAACAGTTTCACCATCTTCTTTGATTCGGTCGCTTCTAATACTTATGCCTTTGGGGTTTTATATTCTCTCCTAAGCAACTCAAACAAGGACATCTTTTTTTGGTTGTATTCACTTGCTAGGGCCACTGTGACAAAGTATATAGATTAGGCAGCTTAAGAAACAGATATTTATCTTCTCATGGTTTGCAGGCTAGAAATCTGAAATCAAGACGTCAGCAGGGTTGGTTTCTTCTGAGAGCCATGAGGGAAGAACCTGTTCCAGGCCTCTCTCCTTGGCTTGTAGATGGCTATCTTCACCCTGTGTGTTCCCTTCTGTGTGTATCTGTACCCAAATTTCTTGGTCTTATAAAGACACCAGTCATATTGAATTAGGGCCCATCCTAGTGACTTCATTTTAACCATATCTCTTAATACAATTACATTCTGAGGCCCTGGGAATTAGTATTTCAACATATGAATTTCTGAGGTGGGGGACATAATTCAGCTCATAGCTCTGCATTATGGCATTTGTCAGTAAGATAATAAATTTTTACCTTTGTTACTTTTGCTTCTTATGGGAGAAAAAAAAGTCTTCCCTGAAGCAGCAACTCAGTTTAAGTAAGCAGATTTAGCTGATTAAAATTGGGTTTTAATTCCAAATCAGAGAGAGAGAGAGAGAGAGAGAGAGAGAGAGAGAGAGAGAGAGAGAGAATAATGAGACTTTCTACTTCCTGGTTCTAATTCTTCATTTGGCCAGACTGAATCCCAATTTTTTAAATACCTACATCCCTATATTCCTCTTAGGATACCATTATAGCCCCCAAATAAATCTCTGCCTTTCTTGGCTTATAGTAGCTCAAGTTAGTTTCATTTGTGACCAAAACTATTTTTTTTAATGTTTCATATACATTTGAAGAAAATGTGCATTCAGTTGTTTTTAGGCTAAATGATCTACTACTGTCAATTACATCAAGTAGGTTGCTTATGTTAACTCTTCTACACTCTTATTGATCTCCTGTGTACTTATTCTAACAATTATTGAGAAAGGGGTGTCAAAATCTCCAGATACACCCTCCCCCCTTCCCTCTGAGATTCGACAGTCTGTTCCATGTTTCTATGTCTCTGGATCTATTTTGCTCATCAGTTTATTTTATTCATTAGATTCCACATATGAGTGAGACCATGTGATACTTGTCTTTCTCTGACTGGCTTATTTTGCTTTGCATAATACTCTCCAGGTCCCTCCAAGCTGTCTCAAATGGTAAGAGATCCTTCTTTCTCCTATATTATCTTTTAGAGATTTTATCGTTTTTCATTTTACATTTAGGTCTATAATCTGTGTCAAGTTAATTTTTTTGAAGGGGTAAGCTGTGTGTCTAGAGTTATATTTTTTTACATGTCCAGTTGTTCCAGCTCCATTTGTTGAAAAGAATATCTTTGTTCCACTGTATTGCCTTTTTTCCTTTGTCAAATATCACTTGACTATATTTATGTGAGTCTATTTCTCGGTTCTCTATTCCATTCCATTAATATATTTGTTTATTCGTTTGCCAATACCTCACTGTCCTGATTACTATAGCTTTATAGTAAGTCTTGAGGTCCGGTGGTATCAGTCCTCCAACTTCATTATTCTTTAGTATTGTGTTGGGACTTCTTTACAACAGGATATAGTTACAGAGATATTGACAACCTAGCTCTAGAACTCATGTGTTTAATCATTATATTATTCTGCCTTAGAGATGAACTAGATTTTGATTCTCAAATAAATATTATTATAGGTTCTATTATTTAGCTATTTCTATTTGTTATTGTTAAGAAGATATTTTTTAATGTTCTTTTTTTTTATGAGGAATATTTATTTATTTATTTATTTAATCCTTACCTGAGAATATTTTTCCATTGATTTTTAGGGAGAGTGGAACAGAGAGGGAAAGACAGAGAGAAACACTGATATAAGAGAAACACATCAATTGGTTGCCTCCTGGGAGGAGCCTACAACCAAGGTACGCACCCTTGGCCAGAATCAAACCCGGATCCTTTGGTCCTTAGGCCAGCGCTCTATCCACTGAGCCAAACCGGCTAGGGCAAAGAGATATTTTTTAAGTTTCTTT
>NW_006289416.1:6184705-6207763 GCF_000327345.1 Myotis davidii
AGAGAGGGAAAGACAGAGAGAAACGCTGATATAAGAGAAACACATCAATTGGTTGCCTCCTGGGAGGAGCCTACAACCAAGGTACGCACCCTTGGCCAGAATCAAACCCGGATCCTTTGGTCCTTAGGCCAGCGCTCTATCCACTGAGCCAAACCGGCTAGGGCAAAGAGATATTTTTTAAGTTTCTTTAAACAGCCTACCTTATCTTTTCTATATTCACCCCTTCTTTAAAAAAAGTTTCTCTCTACTGCTCACAAGCAATTTATTTTGTGTTAGTATTTCCCAAACATATTTGATCTCAGAACACTCTTTTTTATAGCATATTAGCATACTTCTCAATCCCCTACCTAATACTGGTTGGTTGGTTGGTTTTTTGCAGGGCACAAGTTTGGAAAAATTAGAAGGGCCACTAATCTCTCCACTGTTGTAGTATCAAATGTTCTCCTTGGAATAGCAGCAGTGATTAAAACTTCCAATAATTATCAACCTGGTTTTGCTGTTTATTTTTCATGCTGTTTTATATGTATGTTATACAAATCTTAGTTAAAATAATTTTGGTAGCCCTACCTGGTTTGATTCAATGGATAGAGTGTGGGCCTGTGGACTGAAGGATCCTGGGTTCAATTCTGGTCAAGGGCACACGCCCCTGTTGCAAACTCGATGCCGTGTAGGGGGCATGCAGAAGGCAGCCAACCAATGAATTCCTGGTCAGGGCGCATGCCCAGGTTGTGACTCTATCCCAAATTGGGGGGCGTTCAGAAGGTGGCCAGTCAATGATTCTCTTTCATCATTGATATTCATATCTCTCTCTCTCTCCAGCTCCCTTTCTCTCTAAAATCAATTAAAAATATATATTTAAAAAAATATAAATATATAAAAACAGATTGATGGCGGTTAGATTATATAGCCGTTCTGATTACATATCAGGCTGATGGGGACCATCCTTGTTGACAAGTGATCTACTACTGTCAATTACATCAAGTAGGTTGCTTGTGCTAACTCTTCTACACTCTCATTGATCTCCTCTGTACTTATTCTAACAATTATTGAAAAAGGGGTATCAAATCTCCAGATATTTTTATGAAATATAATTATGAATTTGTTCTGTTCTCCTTTGAGTTCTACAAGCTTTTGCTTCACATATTTTTTATTTACATGATTAGATGCATAAATATGTAATATTAGGTTTCCTTGGTAAGTTAATCCCTTTATCATTTTGAAATGACCTTTTTTGTCCTTAATAATATTCTCTTATCTAATTCCTATTTTGTCTGATAGTAATATAGCCACTCCAGATGTCTTTTGATTAGTGTTAGCATGGCTTATCTTTTTGGCCCTTTTACTTTTAACCTATGTGGGTCTTTCTTTTTGAAGTATGCTTATTGGAAGCAGCATAGAGTTGGGCTTTGCACTTTTATCCAACCTGACAATCTCCATGAGACCACTAAACGCTACCTGGGTTACCCCTCTCTTCACCATGGCCTGGAAACTCTAGGCAGTATGCTGAGGTAATCGCAGGGCTCGCCTTGTTTGTTTACTCTCTCCTAAAGAGATAACTGTTCATTGTTAACTGATGTACAATGTCTTGAAAACCACTGTTTTATACATTTTGCCTTTGTTTGTTTTTTTTACAGGTGGTAAGATAAATCTGATTCCTACAGCTCTGTCTTGGCTGGAAGCAGAAGTCTTAATGTTTCACTCTTAATGTTATAGTGCCTGCAACCTTCTTCAATGGAATATTCTTGGGTTACTATAGTCAATTCTCTTGAAGAGCCGAAAGTAACTGGAAGTCACAAATCCCTGGAGTAGCCAGTGGCCAGTGACTGATTCAGGAATATGAAAGCCTAGTTCCTTTGCCTCCAAGTGGGATAAACTCTTTCTTTATAATTTGTGCTCTGGAGCTCCTTGGGATCAGGCTGACGTTGAACTCATACCCTTGCTTTTCATAGTCTCCTTTATGGGCCTGCCTTCCTGACTCAATGACTGGTTTCACATTGGAGCAAATTTCTAATAAATCACTTGCACCTGAATCCATATCTCAGCGTCAGCTTTTGGAGACATACCTTAAAATTAGCTTATATTTTAAAATTGCTCTTCTGTAGAATGTCTACTTGATTGGTCTATTTTGCTTTTGCTTTCACATTTTTTAATTGTTCATTTGCCCAAAAGAATAAAAGTATTGAGCTAAATAGATATTTAGAATATACTCAATTAAACCCCTTCATTTAGTAAATGAAGCAATTGAGGCTCCGGATGTTAAATAAATAAATACTCCATGTTTACACACCCTAAGAGTAACTGAGGAAGCTCAAAATGAAGTTTCCTGATTTGGACTTATTCAGGTAAAACATGCTCTTAATTTCATAGTGATCAGGTTTTACTAGCTGTTGGATAGTATGTTGCAAACCCTTACTTATGAATATTGGCAGGTATAAATGTGCACACGTTTTGCAGGTGCGAGTTTGTTCTTGTAACAATTTGATCACCTTCCTCATTTTATGATCTTTGAACATTAACCCTTGATGAGTGAATGTAACACTTGCATGTTAAAAAATATTTAAATTTAAATTTAATACCAAAAATCAATCATATTTCCTACTTTCCTTTTCCTTTTCCTTTTCTTTTTCTTTCCTCCGGACCTCTTCTTCCACCTCCTCCTCCTCCTCTTCCTACTTCTCCTTCTCCTTCCTCTGCTCCTCATCCTCATTCTCCTCTCTCTCTAAAAAAATAATTTTCCCAGATTCTGCCAAATGGCCCCTGTCGGCAGAATCATTTTTGGCTAATAACCAATGCATTAGGATGATGAGAGTTTTGAGATTTTCTTGGAGAGAAATTCCCCAGTTTCCTGCTTTCTAAGTGATGTGTCTGAGCCTGGTTACTAGCATTAAAAGCCAGAGGAATGAATCTGGGCATCTCACCATTCAATATGACTTAATCTCTGTGGTAGGCAGAATAATGGTCTTTCAAAGATATCCACCCTCTAATCTCAGGAACCTGAGAATATGTTATGTTACATGACAGAGGAGATGTAAGGTTGCAGAAGGAATTAAGGTTGATGATCAGTTGACCTTAATATGTGGAGATTATCTTATTATACAGTTGGATTTACATATGGGAGAGGAAGGCAGCACAGTCAGAATGATACAGTGTGAGAAAGACTTGACTGGCCATTGCTGGCTTTGAAGATGGAAGAGGCCACAAGTCAAGAAATGCAGGCAGCCTGTAGAAGCTGGAAAAGACAATAAAACAAATTCTCCCGCTAGGGGACTGTCTAGGGCAGGGGGAAAAAATGGACACATATGTAATACCCTTTGTAATACTTTAAGCAATAAATTAAAAAAAAAAAAAACAAATTCTCCCACAGAGCCTCGAGAATGAAACTCAACCCTGCTGCTACCCTGATTGTAGCCAGTAAGATCCGTTTTGAACTTCCAACTTCCAGACTGTAAGATAATAAATTTGTATTCTTTTAAACCACTAAGTCTGTAGTAATTTGTTAGAGCACCCATTGGAAACCAATAGGATCTCATTGTTTTCAGTGGGTGCTTTACTATTCACCATCAGCTCTGCCTGGTATTTTCAAGTCCAAAACCAACCTGTGACAATCTCTCCCAGAATGAGTCAAGTCCTACCTAGCTTCTGTCACCAATCCTCATTTAAAGCCCTAATGCCCTGGCTGGTTCTCTCAGTGGTTAGAGCGTAGCCCTGCTGACTGAAGAGTCCTGGTTCAATTCCCAGTCAAGGGCATGTAACTCAGTTGCAGGCCTGATCCTGGCCCCCAGGTCGTGTGTAGGAGGCAACTGATTGATGTGTCTCTCTCACATTCATGTTTCTCTGTCTCTCCTCTCCCTCCTTTCCTGTCTAAAACTCAATGGAAAAATATATACACCCAGAGGTGGGTATTAACCAAAAAAATCCCGCTAATTCCTCCAAACTATTTAAAGGTATCTTGTGCCTCCAATTCCTCAAGTTTTCTAAGATTCTATAGCAAAGACAGACTTGCTTTTATCGTTCCTGTTTCCCTATTCTGCTAAATTAGTCATCACTCTTCCTCATTCCTTCTTCCAAAATGTATGAACACCTCTTGTCTGCTATCTCTCTCAATGTTTTTGATCCTTTAGAGTTTATGCTATCATGTTAGTTGGGCTTTAAGAACTAATGAAAATAAACACCCATGTTCAACTAGTTTTATTTTTAGCTAGCATTTTATTGGGCCCTTCCTGTGTACTAAATTTTTTCATTAAAGCCTCATGTGAATTAAATTACTTGAATCTTACAATAACTCTAGGGATTAGCAACTATTACTTTCTTCCACATTTTAAAATAAAACCAATGCCTGACTCAGGTGACAAAGCTAATATGGAACAGAACTGGGATGGAGCCCAAATCTTGACTCCCAAGACCATTCTAACTAATTATGCAGTCTTGTTAATTTTCACGTTTCATTTTAGAGCAGGAGTCAGCAAACTATGGTCCATTGGTCAGATACAGCCTGTCACCCTCTTTTTGTTAAGTTTTATTGGAACACAGCCACACCCGTTCACTGACTACTATTCACCGACTGTTTTAGTGCTACCATGTTAGAGTTCAATAATTGAAAGAGAGACAATCTGGCCCACACACCTCAAAATATTTACTCCCTGATACTTATGGAAAAATTTGCCGGGCCCTGCTCTAAATAACCTTTATTACTGTTTTCAGGTCATAGTGCCTGGGTACTTAAAGATTTTATTTCTGAATCATATCAAAGGCATTCTCTTTATTGTTCCCTCAACATTTTGTTACTCTGCAGATAGCAATCTTTGGTCATGCTAAGAAAGGAAAGTCTCTAAAACCCATCTCTTTTGTGAAGGCTTTCCCATACTCAACCATACTTGCTCCCTTTTCTGTGCCCCTACCTCAATTATTATAATTATAGTACTTAATGTAGTTTGATTCATATAATAGTTACTAGCTGTGATTCCCCTTGGATCTAGCAAGTCCTGGCACTGAGTAGATAATTAATAAGCATTTATTAAATACTTTCTAAGTGTCAGTATTCTGGACACTGGAGATACAAAAGTAAATACAGTAAATTTTTATTAATATGTATCGTATTTAATTAGGTACAAAAAAATAGAAAAGAAGCCGAGCATGGAGTCTGGGCCTATGGTCTCCGCCACAATTGCAGCATAATCACCGTAAGTGCTTGGGTAACATCCAGACCTACTGAGTCAGAATCTCTGGAAGTGAGGCCAGTAATTTGTGTTCTTAGATAGAAAAGAAGTATTATGAGAGAGTAAGGACAAATCTCACATGATCTCCCTTACTATAAACCAATTTCTGTCAAAATGTGATCTTGTGTTGTTCACTTCTTCCTTCCAAAAGATTACTAGACATGCTTACCTGGGCACCTGAACATTCCTCCCACCTCTTACTAAACTAGTCTTTTTCACCACTGTAACCCTATACTTGACACAGTTCCTGGCACCTTGTAGATATCAGTACTTTGTGTTCAACTGTTGAATATTCAAAGTAAAACCTCTCCAAGTTGCCCTAGTATGTAGAAATAGGAATTTTTCAAACTGAAATGGTATGAGGATTGTTTAAGCACAAGGAAGACAACACACCCAGACAAATGTTTAGTTTTCCCTCCCTCTAAAAACCGTTCCTTTTACCTCTCAGGGCCACTACTCTTGTGGGAATATCAACCTCCCCCTCAAGGCTCAACTAGAGTGAACAGAGCCAAGTAGACCGGTAGAAAAGGTCAGGCATCATGGATTCTTCATTCTTGTAGATAATCTCTTTCTAGAGGCTTTAGTCTGCAGAGAGCCTGAAGTACATTTTTAAAAGGGATTACCTACCTTTGAGGATGATAGATACTCAAGTATCTACAATGAGAGGTTTATCACAATGGACTCTTGCTATACCCGACACAGATCTACTCCTCCCACTAGAACTCTGAATTATTTTGCTGGAGGCTACAACATTCTGAGCAGTTTGTTGGAAGTTGACGGCAGGTGGGGATAACTCACCCGGTACAGGCTTAGCAGAGCTGAGCCGCTGCAGCTTGTTGGGTGAGCCTTTGATGCAGACTGGTTGGACGGGTTCTGGATCTACAGAAGAACCGGTTTGACCGGCCTGTTATGCCAACATATTCTGGTTTGATTCCATGTTCCACAGACTGTAGAAACCTGCCCAGCCAGTTAAATGAAAGACATATTAGGTTATCCATTGCACATTGTATATAGCTTAGATGCAGCAGACTTCTTCCACACAGCAGTACTGTCTAGCAAACTCTAGCGTAGTCCAGAGAAGTGGTTTCCACTGGTTTACTGTTTAAGTTCATAGCTTCAGGGAAAGTCAGCAGTGAAACACCTTCTGCTTTTGACCAAGAGCAGAGGTTTTCCAAATAAACTGAAGGGTAAGTTAATAAATTGCTTTTATATTTCTCAATTTTCTCTGCAATTTTGGAAGCTTAAATTAAATGATGTTTAAGATATCTGTTTTTTAACATAATACCTGCATTATACCTTTTATGTAAATTAGATATGGTTTTAAAGCACTTGCATATATGTTCACTGACTTATTTGGATAAAGATTATAATGCACTTTTGCTATACTTTTTTGTAAGGTGGATATGGTTATAGCCATTTTAAAAGCTGAGTTGAATAATTTTGCTAATATATTTCATCTATTAGTAATTCATCTTAAGCCATCTACTTCTTTGATAATATACTATTACGTTTTATGGGCTGGTGCTATACAGTAACAATTTTAAGTGGTAAATCTAATTGTGGATGAAATAATAATTGCTTTTTTAAGGTGGAAAAAATGGTGGTGTCCTCTTGGTGATTGTAAGTACATTAAGAGGAACAATTCACAACAAGAATTGGGGATTGTTAAAAATGAAGATGTGGAATCTGGTAACTGATTAACCATTGGAGCTCAAAGCACTTACTGAGTTGAATAGAAAGGAATGAAGACAAGTTTTTGTCATGCCTTATTACATCTGAAAAATTTCTGGGGTTAAAGAAAATTTGGATCTTCCTTTTCTTTATATTTTAAAATAATTCTTTTACATCTTTCATGGATCCAATTAATTTATTTTAGTTTGTCTCATTTAAAATAAAGTTTACCAACCCCTTTAGATTTATTTTTGCATACCAAACTACCCCCTTAATATTAGATCAAATTCAATGTACAAATCTTCTGGCATTCAATTTAACATAACAGTTAACATATGAATTTATCTGGAAATTAAAATACCTTTTTAAACAGATTTATACTGAATAGTCTCCTGTCAAGAGCTTTTGTAGACCACCTTAATATGACTTTTCCTTAAACTCAACAAGACATGTATTCTTTTCATTGTCCCTAGAATCCTCACTTTGTTTTTATGTTCAAACTCAAAGGCTATTAGGGTTTCTTTAGGATGTTAATAAATAATTTTTTAAGTGAGAATAAATATTCAGGTGAGATTTCATTTGCAAGGAAATCCTTTGGATGCCTTTTAATCCTACTTTCCAAGTCAATTCTGCATAAAACTTCAGATAATTCAGTTACACTCCTAAAAAGCCATGTAATGTTGAATCTTCAAAAGGAATGTGCTGATTCAGCAAACCAAAACAAAAAAAGTCTTTTTACCATAAACTGTATTCTGACAATTTGGGGAGAATAGAATAAAAAATTTTAGTTGGTTGAATTTTTCTCTTTTCAATTAGTTTTCAGGCAAGATATGGGTATATACCAATAGACTATACTTTTAGTATTTCTAGTGAATCTATTATATATAGTAATGTACATTTTTTAAACCATATAATGTTTAAATACAGGGCTTACTGTTTGAAAATAAACTTAATTTAGGATTACAATTTATTTATTATTGTTTTATGTTTATGGTTTTGAGGAAAACTACTTAGGAACTAGATATATCTTTTCATATCAAATCTATAGATAATATTTAAAGCCTAACTCTACATTTTAGAGAAGGATTCTATAGTTTTCATTTAATAGGATTTTCAGTTTTAAATATATGAAAAAATAACTTTTATGTATTCTCCATAAATTGATTCCTTTAAAACACTGATACACTGTTATGTTTTGATTAAAATTAAGGCTATATACACTTACCAATCAAATTAGGAGTCTGTGTTTTTGTACATGTGTGTATTTGTGTTTTATACAACCCTTCATTATGTCAGGGACCAGGTCAAAAAGTGTTCTACTCGCTTAAAAATCTTTTCATTCTTTAAGTCTAGTTGGGAATGCATTCCTTTGTCTTTATCCTAGCCACACAGTTTCATACAATGACTCTTTTTGTCAACAATGCTAAGTTTCTTAACAATAGTAACCTCTTTGCTTCCTGAGTACCTTCATGTGTTTCCTATCAAAAACACTCAGAATCATAACATTTTTGAGCTAGGACTCTTAAAGATAACTAATGAATCCAACACCTCATTATTTGAGTTGAATGAAAAGCCTCAAAATATGCTAAATTACTACAAACAAGCTAAAGGTAGATCTGGAACCAGAACATGTTTCCTCAACACCAGCTCAGACTAATAATTTTTTCACTACTCTATATTGATTCTTCTGAATGCTACATGAAATCTAATCTATGTTTTCTAAAGAATTTGTAAAAAAGTTAAAATGTGTTATAGAGTTACATTACTGAATCTTTGCTGAACTAAAAATTATTTGCTTTTCTATTTTAATCTATATCCTTATTACCCTCAAACGTTTTTGGTATAATGGCTGAATTTATTGGAGTTGCCATTGATAATGAAGGCGACTGCCATTTCAAACCCTAATCTCCTAATGCCATCGTAAAATTTTATATCAAATTGATGTTTCACATTCCTTCATATTTGTGGGTCCTACTGTCATTTTCTGACTTAATATTGTTTTAAACTATCTCAACTGTTTATTTTCTTGGAATAGATGTATTTTTGTATTGTTTTAGTCACTCTTATATGGATATAGTTTAGGATTTTCCAAAAATGCCATCTAAAGTTTGGTTAGGACTTCAATAAGGTTATGAAGACCAGAACTGCAGGAGTCGAAGCCCCTGGTAGAGATGATAGAACATGTTATTTCAGGAGTAAGCTCTTACTACAGTGCTTTGTGCACAAGTGCTCAAAAATGCTTTAAATGTTTTTAACTTGAGGAATTCCAACGAAATGGGATTACAGAAAACTTGAGAACCAAAGGTTCAAAAATTTCAACTCTGACTCCTAGAACTAAATGTTAATTCTCCTAACTTCTTTATCTTTTCACAGGGAAAATCCTACCTGAGGAATGCTTCTAAATTTGGTAAACTTAGTTCAGTCCAAGTGGCTGTGGAAAATAATCCCTTCCATTTGTTTCTTAACTTTACAGTAGAGAAAGGATAGCATGTGGAAAAACATGAGTTTTTGAGCCAAACTGAAATGGGTTTGAATACTCACTCTGCTACACTCTAGTTTACCCAAGGGAATTATTGAACCCTCTGAGTTCTCTTTTCTCCATCTATAAGTTATGGAAACGACTACCATTTTCTAAGAGTTGTTGGAAGAATTACATGATTTACTCTATAAAACACTCAACACAGTTCCTAGAGCATAGTAGGTGCAGCAAATGTCAATATCCTTTCCACCCTATTAATAGACTTTACAATAAATTTCAACAAATAGCTTGAGTAAGAGAAGTCAAAGCTTAACTTAGAATATACATTTTATTTTTATCAGAGATATAAAAATTAAATCAGCAAACTTGGAAGCATCAAGATTTAATATTGAAAAATATTTAACCTTATTAAATTAAAAAATTAGAAACCCATGTAAGTGAATCCAATTAGATTCCAATTAGAGTCAAGAAGCCATTGTTAAACATATTAAGAAAGAGCAATATATCAAGGTAATAAAAACATTTAATTAATTTTTTAAATTCAAATTCAATCATCTCTATACCAATGAAAGGAACTTTCAAATAGATAGACTAAATTACACCTTACTTGTGCCTAGTATCTGAGTTTTTCAAAGGCATTTTATATCTATTATCTTATATGACATCAAATTAGTTGTCCAAGGACTTCAATTGGTCTAAGAATTGTGCTCTTTCTACTATCAATTGAATTATTTCTCCAGGGCTCTAGAATATGCTTTTTTCCTCCAAAATATTCTCTTCTAAATTAAATTTATTGTAGGTCAGTATTAAATCATACTGTATTTCCTTGATAGTAAATGATAGGGAGAGTGGGTTCAAAATGTTTTGGGTCTAATAAGACAGAACAGGATTTAACATTTTCTAAAAATAATATTAAATTAGCCTCCGACTTATTAATTGACTAAGAAATGGAGTTAATGAACAAAGTTCATATGCAAGATATTTAAGAAATGTATGTCATTAATCAGAAAGAAGTTCAGAAGAGTGTGACAAAACTTTCTAAAACCTAAGAGCAGGAAATGACTTGATATTAGAACCAACAAATAGATCTACTTATAACACAAACTGCTCTTACTGAGATCTTGCAGTCAACTTTAATTTCCTAAAAGATGTTTAATTGCTATACAAATAAGCTTTGTGCTAATAATATAATTTGAATTTATATCCATGGTAAATGAATTGTTTTTCCTCTTACGATTAAAAAACTTGTATGTAGGTGGTATACCTAAAGACAAAATTACTACTTACCAATTAAGCCTACTAATTATACATTCTTTTTTTTTTTTTTAAGAAAAGCAAGCAAGAATTTATTGACTGCAGCAAAAACACACTTAGGACAGTGAAACTAGGAAGGGCATAGAAGAAGCAACAGGAGAGCCTAGGCTGGGCAGTTTTGGCTCATAGGGAAGTCAGAGAAAAGGAGGCCTTGGCAACAGGTTCAGGAGGTTAGCCCCCTGAGACCAGCTCCGCTGCCCATTGCTCCCCTGGTGTCAGGTCTCATGGGTCTCTTGGAGTTTAGGAAATACATGCCTGTAGGGGAAGGCAAGGGAGAAGGGAATGGCACAGGCATGCTACTAATTATACATTCTTATTAAAACTATTTTATTATATAATAAGCAATTTAGTCTTATGTGACTATTCATTAAATTAGTATTTAACCTGCATTTATTTTCACAGATTTAGAGTATTACTATGAACAACTGAAAAGAGGGCAGGGAATAACAAATCTCAAAGATAATTTTTAAATGTTTCTATATAAATGTTTCTATATATAAAAGTAACCATGAAACTATTATCTTAGAAGTTATTATTATTAACAAAGTGAGATTATAACTTGCATGGCAAATTTTTAGTTTCAAAGTTCTATCTTAAGTCTATTTCCTTGGAAGTTCTTTGCCTACAGTTTCTACAATGATTTACATTAGGAGTGAGAAAAACTTCCAACACAAAAACATTTTAAATCTAATGAATTTCTGAATGAATCTTGAAACATTGAGAAATATAAGATCAATAACTTTATTCATTCACTTTTCTGAAAATATTTATATTGTAATCAAATTTCAATAATATAAGAACTGAATAATAAATACCATCTACATAGCATTTTAGTGATGTTAAATTATGCTCTAGTCACTTTCCAAACAATTGTCTAACAAAATTTAAAACAAATATATGTTGCTCAGAAACAAGTATACTGTTTTTTAACAATAATACAGAGCTAACCACTGGAACCTGGCCATAGGCCAGAAACCTGTACCCTGAATCTAGAACCTGGCTACACCAGAACCTGGCTACAGGTCATTCAGTAAGGAAAGTTGTTCAGTCCATCCAGCATGACAACATCAGTCTCTTCCCACAGTTTTATTTTTTGGATGTGTTTACGTCTTTGAGATAAATGACCTTTGCTAGTTCCACGAGTAAGCATATATTAAACAGATCTAGTGTAAATTAAATTCTTACCAGTTCCTTGGTACCATAACAAACTACATGTTAATAGTGTTAAAACCAAGTAATCCTATATAATAAAAAGCCTAATATGCAAATCAACTGAACAGCAGAATGACAGGTGGAACGACCGGTCACGATGATGTGCACTGACCACCAGGGGCAGATGATCAATGCAGGAGCTCCCCCCTGCCCGCAGACCCCAAGTCAACCAAGGCGAGTGCCAGTAGGGACCCCCCCAATCGCTCTGCCGGTCTCCCCGATCGGCCCCGATTGCCGGCCAGGCCTAGGGACCCTACCTGTGCGTGAATTTCATGCACCAGGTCTCTAGTATCAAATAAAATGTATACAAAGGAAGAGCACAGTGACTCAAGTAAAAATTGGGTTATCCTTTTAATCTGACTTCTTATTGGTTTTAGCTCGATTTATTAGAACATATGATTAACAGTACTAATTCAACCTCTGTGGAGTCAGTTACTTTTAATATACTTTATAGTCATAGATTACACCCAGCAGTCTTACTACTGCAATCGTGTACAATGTTTCTCAAAATGTAGTCTCTGGACCATCTGACTCACCTGGGAGATGCCTATTAAAAAGGCAGATTTCTAAACTCCATTTAGACATATCACATTAAAATCTCTGATGGGTAGACTGTATGAATAGCTCACAGACTGAAGGGTCAAGGGTCAATTCTGTCAAGGGCCACCACCTCTGTTGCAAGCTCCATCCCCAGCCCAGGTCAGGGTACATGCGGGAGGCAACCAACTGATGAGTCTCTCTCACATCAATATTTCTCTCTCCCTGTCTCTCCCCTTCCCTTTCACTCTCTCTATGGAAAGAAATCAATAGAAAAAATATCCCTGGGTAAGGATTAACAAAAAAGAAAAAAATGAAAAAAGTTAAAATTTCCATTAACAAAAATACTAAAATGGAGATCTCATGTTTAACCATGATCTCTTAGTTCAGGTTCTCTCTAGAAAGTAGAGCCTAAATCCTCTAGATTATGTGCAAGTTCTTTATTGGGAAGTCATCCCAGGGAACAGTTAGTTATGTGCTTTAATTAGGGAACAGAAGTGGGGGATTAGGAGAAAGAAATGGGGAGGGAGGGAAGGCCAATACAAGAGTGCATTCTGGAGTTCATCCCCTCCTATGGGCAAATCGGTACCTTCTTAGGAGCCATGAAGCAAAGACATGCAAGAGGAGCATTTATCCACCAGTCTGACTTCTATCGGTTAAGTGATGTCTCATGAGTTATTAATTTCCTCACACTTTCAGGTTCTGCTTCTGTTTCCAAAGGTTTCAGAGAAGCCCCCAGAACAGAAAGTCCAGGTGAGGGGCTGTCAGGTTTCCTGTGCTTGCATCTTTTTACAACTGCAATGACTGGAGTGAGCAGGTCCAAAAGGTGGCTAGTACATCACTTTTACAGCAAAGATATGGTCAAAACACTTATTCCTTAGTTTACCAATATAATTCGAATAAACTATATAACTAAAATGGAATTTCTGAGAAATGAGTACAGCAATTTCTAATTGGAAGTGAGGAACTTTAGCCTATTTTTGTCCGGTGTATTTGATCCATTCCCACAAAACCTGAGAAGATCTGAAACCTGATCTTCTGTGAGAAAGGTATTTTCTAATAAACTACATTTCATTTCCTGAATTTGGTTGCCAATTTCAAAAGGGTCAAACAGCAGCAAATGAGTAATTAGTATGTGTTCTGAAAATACTTTGAGTCCAGTACTGATCTAAAGAATTTATTGTTTAAGTTTATAGTGGTAAAACTTTAGTAAAAATAAATTGACTACATTGGACCCTCAAGTAACACTTCCTATTATAGTAAAACACAGAATTTTGAATAGAACAAGTTTGCCTTGGACTGTGTCCAAGAGGGTCTGGTTACAAAAAATAATTCATTATAACCTATAATATGATCCTAGAGCATGGCTCTGAAGAATACATTAGACAAAGGCTCTAGTCGAGTGGTTCTCAACCTTCCTAATGCTGCGACCCTTTATACGGTTGCTCATGTTGTGATGACTCCCAACCATAAAATTATTTTTGTTGCTACTTCATAACTGTAATTTTGCTACTGTTATGAATCGTAATGTAAATATCTGATATGCAGGATGTATTTTCATTGTTACAAATTGAACATAGTTAAAGCATAGTGATTAATCACAAAAACAATATGTAATTATATGTGTGTTTTCCGATGGTCTTAGGCGACCCCTGTGAAAGGGCCGTTTGACCCCCAAAGGGATCGCAACCTACAGGTTGAGAACCGCTGCTCTAGTCAACTAGATTAAAAATAGAAAACCAAACAGTTACGTGCTTTAATTAAATAAATACCATATTAGTTTGCATGATAAAACTAGTTTAGCTAAATAAGAAATAGGTGTAAATAAAAAAGAAGTCTATCTCTTCATTTAACTTGAATTGTTAAAATAATTAGTATTTGAGTTTTTAAAAATAACCCTCCTTTTTAAAAAATAATATATTTTTATTGAATTCAGAAAGAAAGGGAGAGGGAGAGAGAGATAGAAACACCATGACAAGAGAGAATCATTGATTGGCTGCCTCCTACACACCCCACACTGGGGATTGAGCCCACAACCTGCATATGTGACCCGACCAGTTGCACCGTGACCTCCTGGTTCATAGGTTGAAGCTCAACCACCAACCCACACAATCTAACCCTCTTTCTTAGAAGATGGTTAAATAAGCTAATGAATTGATAAGGATGAAATAGGGAAATTGGACTGAAGACAGTCTAGAAATAAGAAAAAGTGGGGATACACACTGCTGAACAAAGCCAAATAATAACAGATATTATTGTCAAAAGAAAGAATCAAATATAATCAGATATTTACTAAATTAGCTCAGATGACAATCAACTTGATACCAACACTTCCTTTCTTGGACTTGAAGCTGAGTTTATCATAAATCTCTGTTAAATAAATTATTTCTTACAACCACCAATTTCTGAAATAAATAAATTGGTTTTTCCTCCCTATGCAATTTTGCAGTTGGGCTAGATGATTTTTAAAGTCCCTTGGAATAAAATAAAATGGAAATAACAATAAAATAAACTACTTGATTTATTTAAACTTAATTATGTGAATCAAAAAAGATATGTAAAAGCACTTAACAAATTGTAATTTAACCCCTTCTATAATTATAAATGTCTCACAATTTACATAGCAATTCAACATTCACTAACTATAATTTTGTAACTAGCAATTGGAGCGATCTCTATGATTGGCTGTAGCTCTTAAAACTATCTATGATTAATAAGAGTTTCTTATACTGTTTGGATACATACATATAATCATTCAATCCTATCAACAATCCTGTGAAATACCCAACATACATATTAGTCTCTTCATATCATTCATAAACAACTGAGGCACAGATAAGTCAAATTACTTGCTCAATAGGATTATAATCAAAATTAGAATTCATCAAACCAATTAAGTGGAGCTTCTGCTGATTTTCCAATAGCAACCTATACAAATACATTACCATATACTTACAGTTTCCAGAATTCACAGTGATGCTCCAGAGCAGAACCTTTGCACATGCCTTCTGCTCCCAATAGGCAAGGTTCTTCTTCCACCACTCTGCTTGCTCAATAGGCATGCTGCTGCAAACTTCTATGAAGTCTTACAACAACTCTTTTGGACACTGTAACCATGAATATTCTCATTTTTCAATTGGGGAAATAAGACTTGTCTAGAAAAAAAGCAGATAATCAGAGATACGGCCAGAGCTTAAACCCTGGTCCTATCTCCCAGCTCAGGACTTACCAAGTACCATATGCTGGGAATGTGACTATATGCCATCACTGGTTGTAGAACACACAATTGTCACAATTTTTTGGAGCACTTCCTGCTCTGGTCCCTTCTGAGATTACAACGTAACTCAAGGTCCTTTAATCTATTTAGTTTTAAACTTACTTTATAGAAGAATCCACAGCTTGGGATTCTCTAGATTTGAAAAAGGCTAATATGAACATGTTTGCCAATTCTATTTAGTCAATTTATATTCATCTCTCAAATATCTACACCTATTATAAGGCAAATAAAAAGGCACTTGTGCCATAACTACTATGAAATACAATTATTAATGCAAAAAATCTAAAAAATGAACTGAGATTAATCCATATAATAGGTGCTCCACTCCAACCCTGAGTCCTTTAGTAACCTCATAAAATGTAAAGCTTTCTGAAGTAAATAGAAAAATGTACCAGAACTGCCTGTAGGTAATAGGAATTTTTAATCAAAATTCAGAAACTTTATTTGGTTATTTTCTCAAAAATACTTTCTAAATTAAAAAATTTAAAAGCACAGGATAAGTTTTAAATAAATTTACTACTCAAAACTAGTAGGGTATGCTGCAGAGAGCATAGCCATAGGATTTATAGCAAGAAGATTGGGCCTGAAGTCTTGGATCAACTTATCTATTAGTTTGTACATATAATGCTAGTCAAACCACCTAATTTCTCAACTTCTCTAGAAAGATGAAAACTGGTCCTGCTCTAATTTTATGACAGTTATATTTAGCTTCAAAAGAGAAGATATATAGGAAAAGCACTTTATTGCTTACCATCGCTAATTGTTCCTGCATCCATTTCCTGTCAGTATTAAACAAACTACTTCTAACCTCAGGAATTTCAGAGTACTATCAATAAATCAAATATTACTGCTTATATTATCTATACCATAATATTATTTTTTTTAAGTTTAGATAGGTCTGTACATAGTTGAGAAGGAAATACTCCTGACTACAAAAGGTCATTTTAAAATGGCCTTTTTTTATTAGTTTATACTTCGAATTCCTTAAAGCTTCTGATCATATGATTTATAACCAAAACCAGAATATTTTTTAGAGTAAACAGGAGCCCTATTAATAATTAGCCAGAACAACAGATATTAACCAGAACAGTTGCTGGTAAGCCAGGGCATATGGTCACTTTACATAAGAAGCAGGCTAGATTTGAGAAAATGAAGTCTGTTTATTTCTGCTTTAATATCCATAAAAACAAGGTTTGTAAAAACTATAGTTTAAAAAGTCATCTACAAATACAAATTGTCACCAAGGGTGTGAAGTGAATTAAAGCATAATTTAATTTCACTATATATTTCTAATACTTCTGATTATAACTTAAGTAAAGTTGAAAAGTATTGGCTGAAACCGAAGATCTCCTCTAAGAATTTTGGACGTAAAACATTTTTGGAAAAGTAACTATCAAAGCTGCCTTAACCTTAGACTAATATTGGATTAAGAAAATCACAAAACCAATATTTAAACAAAGTCTATCTATCTCATGTGTAGTTAGAATAGGGAAAAACTGGGGGTGGGGGGCGGGGGCAGGAAGGGGTAGTGAGCCTGTTTGACGACGTATCATCTATATAATTTGTGAGGCATGAAATACACTAAAAATCACAACTATTTTCAGCAGTGAAGAAATTTATCAATTCAGAGGGGAAAATGACCATTTAAGATGTGAATCATTATTTTCTTATAAATGGGCAATGTAATGAATATTAAGCATGTTTGCTCTTATGAACCTAGCAGGGAATGCTTTAATTAATAGACTCCAAGTAACTTGGTCCTAGAGTTAACTCTTCATTATATATATACTAGAGGCCCAGTGCACAAAATTTGTGCACTGAGGGGGGGCGTCCCTCAGCCTGGCCTGTTCCCTCACGCAGTCTAGGAGCCCTTGGGGGATATTCAACTGCCATGGAGATAGGAGAGGCTCTCGCCACCGCACCTGCACTCGCCAGCCTTGAGCCAAGTTTCTGGCTGAGCGGTACTCCCTCTGTGGAAGTGCACTGACCACCAGGGGGCAGCTCCTGTGTTGGGCATCTGCCCGCCCCCACCGGTGGTCAGTGCACAACCGATCATTCCGCCGTTCAGTAGATTTGCCTTAGCCTTTTATTATATAGGATATTTTTTACATTACTGTATATAAATGCTATTCCCACAGCTTCCACATTGGTAGCACTATACATATGTACATAAGAAATGCAGCATAATACTATACTTACTAGATAAAAGGTAAAGATTAGTTTTTCAAGATTCCCAAAATATAATCCATTTACTCTAGAGTTGGGATAACTCTTAAATTCTTTTATCATCTCTATAGCAGTTAAGCTCTGAAGTTCTTATAAATTCTGGTGTCTAACAGCAGTGTTAAGTATTAATGCCAATCCCATAAATGCCAGGGCTAACTAACAAAAGCCCTGGGCTTCATAAACCTATATGCATAGGTATGAAATATTGCCCAGGCAGCCACTGTATTACAAAAGATGTCCCTTTCCATACATAATGAATTACTTTGCAATGACATCATTAACATTTTTGGTCAGCTCACCATCATTTAGAGCTAAGCAAGTACGCAATTTTATAGTATACTATACTATCTTCAAATATAAAAAGACTAGAGGCCTGATGCACGAAATTCATGCAAGGGGCTCGGCTCTCACAGCTGTGGCGTGGTGGCTTGCTTTGGCCCTGGCGCAGCCCCAGCTTTGTCCAGAAGGATGTCCGGAAGGACATCCAAAGATCATTCGGCTTTCCTAAATGGGCAAAGTATATATCTAGTAAAATTTTGCCCATTGTTGATGTGAAATGAAGTAGCTAATTGAATTATATTTAGAAACACAAACAAAAACTACTTTAATAGTTTATAAAAAGGAAATGAAGAAGGTATGACTATGTAGTGAAAATCAAAATAAATAAAGGTTCTTTATCTAAGTTGGAAGTTGGCCAGACTCCATGAGGCTAATTTTTCTGATTGAAAAGCCATGTATAATCTTTAATGTGTACTCTGGCACTTTAATGACTGCCTAAGACTGTCAAAATAAAAAGTGTGATACTGACACCCTTCATGAATGTTAAATACATCTTTTAAAACAATTAAAAAACTTCTAAACCTAACTGGATCTTGGCACGTCAACTCAAATCACAGACAAAGCATTTTGGCACTTGGGGCAAGATCACTAATTGGTGTATATGCCTACCCCCAAACAACACTTAGAAATTACTGTAAACAACTTTAAAAAATTAAACCAAGTGTTCCAATTGACAAAATGTTGACAGTTAACATAATTTTCTTTTATCTTAAAGTCTTATTTCTCAAACAGCCTTTTATCTTATTCTTAAAATAGTTCTTTTGCCTTATTCTTAAAACAATTCATCTGCGATTCATTTTAAAGGTGCTGAACACTTTTATGTAAATATTCATAATGGGTTTAGTCACTTACTTTAAAATTTTTGCCTGAAGATACAGGCCCTCAGTGCTGGGAGAGGAGGGGAATGGGATGATGTAGGAGTGGGAGAGAGATGAGAAATGCCCAGCACAAATAACCAACTCTATTCTGGTTGTTCAAATAAATCACATAACCTCATTTGTTCATTATACTGTATATACTAGGTTTGTATGGTCCAATACAGTAGCCACTAGCTACACGTGGCTTTGAGCATTTGAAATGCAGCCAATCAAATTGTGATGTGCTGTACAAATTATATACACATTCGATTTTTAAGAATCAGTATAAGAATGTAGAAAGTCTCAATAAATTTTTGTATTGGTTACATGTTGAAAAAATATTTGATTTTTCAAATTTATTGATTTGAGAAACATCTATTTGTTATTCCACTTACTTATGCATTCATTAGTTGATTCTTGTATGTGCCCTGACCAAGGATCAAACTGGCAACCATGGTGTATGGGAACAATTCTCTAATTAACTGAGTTACCTAGCCAGGGCTATTTTAGATAAACTTAATTACATAAAAAATATAATTTCATCTACTTCTTTTTACTTCTTTATTTTATTCTTATGTATATATATTTTCATTTCAGAGAGGGAGGGAGAGATAGAAACATCAGTGATGAGAGAGAATCATTGATCAGCTGCCTCCTGCACGCCCCCGACTGGGGATTGACCCCGCAACTTGGGCATGTGCCCTGACTGGGACTAGAACCGAGACCTCATGGTTTCATAGGTCAATGCTCAACCACTAAGCCAGGCCAGTTGGGCTCTTTTTGCTTTTTCAAATGTGGCTACTATATAGGGTGCCCCCCAAAATGTATGTGCACACTTTGAATAATTATAAATACAGTGTTTATTAAAATACATTTCACCAGGCAATTTTTAAACAAGCATCCTAAGCCTCCAATGGGTTTTAAGTATGCTGGGACAGTAAAATCCCAGCCCTCAAGATGGCAGCATTGGACCTAGGATGGCTGGAATCCCAACTTCTGTTGCCCCGAATGGAACCAGCCTTATATTATATTATCACAATATAATACAAGTATTCATGTTCTAAGTACTGAAAAGGATGGGAAGCACTGTTCTAATCAAGAAAGAAAGAAAGAAAGAAAGAAAAGAAAGAAAGAAAGAAAGAAAGAAAGAAAGAAAGAAAGAAAGAAAGAAAGAAAGAAAGAAAGAAAGAAAGAAAGGAAAAGAAAGGGGGGAAGGAAAGAAGGAAGGAAGGAAGGAAGGAAGGAAGGAAGGAAGGAAGGAACTTGCTTGGGGTTCAGGTTTGATTCTGTTCAAAGGCATGTAGCTCAGCTGCAGGCTCAATCCCCAGGCTGGGTGGTGGCAGGCAACCAATTGATGTATCTCTCTCACACCGATGTTTCTCTATCCCTCCCTCGTCCTTCCACTCTCTCTGAAAATCAATGGAGAAAATATCCTCAGGTGAGGATTAACAAAAATAAAAAGGTTTTGATCTCAAGAAATTTACAGTCTACCTGGGCAAGTGTCGCTCAGTGGTTGAGCATTGACCCATGAACCAAAAGGTCACCGGTTCAATTCCAGATCATGGCACATGCCCTGGTTGCAGGCTTGATCCTCAGTAGGGGGAGTGAAAGAGGCAGCCTATGGATGATTTTTCTCTCTCATCAATGTTCCTCTCTGTCCATCTCTCTTCCTCTCACTCTAAAAATCAGTAACATTAAAAAGGATTAAATAATTTAAAGTATAATAAATGTAAGATGGGAAGGTACATAGTGCTCAAAGAGTATCTAATAGAAGAGACTATTAAAACAAGATAAAAGGATTAGTAATCACTAGGCATAGGGTGGGGAAAGGTTTGTTTCAGAATTCCAGAGGCAACAGCATGCAAAGCCCTAGGATTAACAGGTCAGTGAGGCCAGAGGGCAGAAAATGTTTGGAAATGAACCTGGGGAAGCAGTAGAGGCAGTTTAAAAGGGCTTTCTTCAGGATAACAGTAAGCCACTGAAGGGGTTTAGGTAGCATAGTGCCATCATCAAACTTGTTTTTCAAGATTATAGTAGCTATAGTGTAGAGGGGTGTTCTCAAAGTAGGCAAAACTTAAATGGGAGAAGATACTAGATTTTAACTTTTTCTCATCCTTTAAAAAATGTCTTTAAAATATGTGTTATAATAGTCATCATGTATTAGCTCAGATGTATTAATAAGGGCTAGTGTTTACTGAATACATACTACCTATCTGAACACTCTACTAAGCAGTTTACATAGTTAACTCATTTACTCTTCATAACTCTGTGAGGTTGGTACTATTATTATCCTCATTTTACAGAAGAGAAAAATGAGACAGGTTAAGGTCACATAGGAAGTAGTAGAGCCGGATTCAAAGCCAGGATGTCTGACTCATTAGATTATATACCACTTTTCAGCAATACATGTATACAACTTAAAAATACACATGAATTGAGAATAGATGCTTAAAACTTCTCCTGAACACCAGTTTAGGTGGGGTTGTTGGTTGGGTGGGTATGAACAGCAGACTAGGTGAGAGATAATGGTATCCTGAAATATGGGGGTAGTAATGAAGAGAAGGGGATGGATTTGGGAGATAATTGGTGAGTAAAATGGACAGTACCTGGTGATAGACTGGGTAAGGGGGTTAAGGGAGAAGGAGCCAAGGATGATTCTTTTGATTCCGACTTACATAAATGGATTGGACAATGAAGCCGCTGACAGAGGCCAGAGCAGCAGGTCAGGTCATTCAGTTATGATAGTTTTTCTTCAGACCACAAGCACACTGTCCTTCCAATGTGCCATTAAAAGACAAACTGATTACAGGGTCTTTCCATTTGTAACAAAACTCTCCATTTTCATTATAACATTTTTACAAGCAATTATAATTCCTACGTTGTATTAAAAATGGCATGGTCAAATTTTCACCCATTTTCTCTAAAGGTATAATGAATTAAGTCATAAAATTTGGAAGTGGATGATGTTTGCTATAATAGGGCCATGAAAGTTCAACAGTCCTCTTCTTTAAAGATACCAGCGTCCTATAGGATTGCTAAAACGGTTCAGGAGCATCCTATTACGTTCCATCACAAGAAGTAAGCTGTGATATTCATTCCTGAAGATAGACAGTGATTGGAAAAATTACTTGTACATTTTGTATTTATGATTTTCTAAATACTACTTAACCTTTTAAAGTTTATAGTATTGCCCTCTGTCTTCCTCCCAGGTCTTAGAAGAATCCCAGAAAAGAATTGAACTGGTTTAACATACACTGTGATTCTACTCTATTCTGTTTATTTCCTTCAACTTCATTTGTAGAATTTCTAATGCTAAAACGCTTCTTTCCGAAATCAAGATAAATAGGAAAACATATTAACAGTTCGAATGTTACTAGCCACAGAAATGTTGATTTAAAAAAAAAAACAACACTAAATTGGGTAAGTCAGCTGGTGAGAGCGTCATCCGGATACACGGAGGTTGCGGTTGGATCCACCAATGAATGCACGGAGGGGTTGCGACAACAAAATCGATGTTCCTCTTGCCCTCTCTCTTCCTCTCTCGCTCAAACAAAACAAAACAAAACAAAAACTAATCTATTGCTCCAACAAATAATGCTGGTCACTTCGGTCTCTTATTTCAGGTTCCCCAGGAACTTTCCACTTAACCTCAGCAAAATAGACATCGTCTTGCCGCCGGGTCCGGCCCATCACCGAACTGCAGGTAACAGTGACAAGGCAGCGAACTGCTTTAACCAACCCTCCCCTCCCTCCTCCGTTCATTTAACTTCCCCTTTGGTACAGGCCACTCATATGCTTTCCCCGAAATGTGCTCAGTCAGACACGTGTATAAATTCCGAGTCACACCAAGTAATCGATTCTTCCCAAACGAAGCCTCGTGAGCTTCCTGCCCGGCGTCCCCAAACGCGGCGGCGGTCGCCAGCCCCCGGA
>NW_006289416.1:6208265-6209652 GCF_000327345.1 Myotis davidii
CGCGCGGAAGGAGAGGCTGACGGCTGAGGGTTCCCGGACAGGGAGCCTGTGGACCTCGGCTTTGCTAGTAAGAGCACCGCCCAAGTCCCGTCGGGTTTAGGGCTCCTGCGTGGCTCGAGGCGCGGCTGTTGCCTGGCCTGTGTGAGAGTGCGGGTGGTGTGACGGGAGATTTCCCATCGAGCGCCTTCGGTGTGGTGGCCGACATGCTGCGGGATGCACAGAGGTGTGTCCTGTGACCACAGCCCTCGGGCCCAGGGCGCGGCTGGAGAGGCCAGAGGCACATCTCTGAGATATCAGCGCGCACCATCGTGCCCTGAATAACGGTTCACTGCCAAAGAGATGCCCACAGAAAGCGCCGGGCGTGCCCCATAGGGTGGAGATGGTTTTGTGAGCCAGAATTTGCAAGTTTGGTGTTGATGAATTGTGGTTTTTTGGGGGGGGAAGGGGATAGTAACTTTTTTACCACCTCTGAAGATATATTTCTTAAAAGATACTTTTTTACACTATTGGTTTTAAATTAATACTATTCATTTTTAAATCCATATAAGTAACTAAAACCTTTGATTTACACCGTTTGTTTAATAGGAACAATGAATTTACCTGGTTTGCGTTACTTAACAGTATTTTGTAGTTATTGGCACCTCGACTTGAGTCCCAGCTGTGACAAAGCCTTGTCCCATCAATATCACCTTGGAGTCAATCTCTTAAGCCTGTTTCTCCAACTCTAAAATGAAATTAATAATAGTAGCTGTTTTATGGAGTTCTGAAAATTAGGATAAAAATGAATATAGAACATCATGATTCTTGGCATATAGTGAAAACTTAATAAGTGGCAGCTTTTATTGACAGTAGTATTGGCCCATTGATTTATCTTTTAGGGTTAAGAAATAGAATACAAGTCCTAGCCGGTTTGGCTCTGTGGATAGAGTGTCGGGCCTGTAGACTGAAAGGTCCAGGGTTCGATTCCGGTCAAGGGCCCATGCCTGGGTTGTGGGCTCGATCCCCAGTAGGGGGCGTGCAGGAGGCAGCCGGTCAATGATTTTCTCTCATCATTGATGTTTCTATCTCTTTCCCCCTCTCCCTTCCTCTCTGAAATCAATAAAAAATATATTTTTTTAAAAAAAGAAAAAGAAATAGAATACAAGTCTCTTTGGAAATAAAACTGTACTAATGCAATGCACCCAGTCCCACTTTTTAAAAAAAACCAACCTATATAATAAAGAGTTAATATGCAAATTGACCCTCACGCCCTCGCAAAAGATGGCCTGCAGGGGAGGGCAGTTGGGGGCAACCAGGCCTGCGGGGGAGGGCAGCTGAGGGAGACCCAGGCCTGCAGGGGAGGGCAGTTGGGGGGGACCCAGGCCTGCAGGGGAGGGCAGTTGGGGGT
>NW_006289416.1:6209671-6220719 GCF_000327345.1 Myotis davidii
CTGCAGCGGAGGGCAGTTGGGGACGACCGGGCTGGCCGGGGAGGGCAGTTGGGGGCGATCAGCCTGCAGGAGAGGGCTGTTGGGGGCAATCAGCCTGCAGGGGAGGGCAGTTGGGGGCAATTGGGCCGGCAGAGGAGCAGTTAGGCATTGATCAGGCTGGCAGGGGAGTGGTAGGGGGTGATCAGGCTGGCAGGCAGGCAGGCGAGCGGTTGGGAGCCAGCGGTCCTGGATTGTGAGAGAGGGATCGGGCCTAAACCAGCAGTCACACATCCCCCGAGGGGTTCCAGATTGGAGAGGGTGCAGGCTGGGCTGAGGGACCCTTATGGATGAATTTCGTGCACTGGGCCTCTGGTTATGAAAATAATAAACGTACACAAGAGAGACACTAAAATTAAGAACGCCCTCATATACCTGCCCATCAATTGTCCAGCTTCAGTTATTACCCAAGTGCAGCCCTTCTTGTTTCATCTCCCCACCCAGCATCCTTTTGTTCATTTTAGCTGGAGTATTTTAAAGCAAATCTCAGAGAACATGTCAATTTACCTGTAAACACCTCAGTATATATCTTTTTATCAGATAAAGGACTTTTTAAAAAATATATTTTACTGATTTTTTACAGAGAGGAAGGGAGAGTTAGAAACATTGATCAGCTGCCTCCTGCACACCTCCTACTGGGGATGTGCCTGCAACCAAGGTACATGCCCTTGACCGGAATCGAACCTGGGAACTTTCAGTCCGCAGGCCGGCGCTCTATCCTCTGAGCCAAACCAGTTAGGGCAGGACTTTTTTTTTTTTAACATGACCACATCATTATCATACCCAAGAAAATTCAAAATAATTCCCTAATATTGCCTAAAATTTATATTCCATTTTCACTGTTTCAAAAAAGTATAGTCACAACTTTTGAAAACTTACTAATAGTAGTTTTATTTTTTTTAAATATATTTTATTGATTTTTTACAGAGAGGAAGGGAGAGGGATAGAGAGTTAGAAACATCGATGAGAGAGAAACATCGATCAGCTGCCTCCTGCACACCCCCTACTGGGGATGTGCCTGCAACCAAGGTACATGCCCTTGACTGGAATTGAACCTGGGACCTTTCAGTCCACAGGCTGGCGCTCTATCCACTGAGCCAAACCGGTTAGGGCTACTTTACAGTTTTAAAAATTTGTTTTATCCAGATGGGGATGTGCAGGAGGCGGCTGATCGATGTTTCTCTCTCATCGATGTTTCTGACTCACTATCTCTCTCTCTTCCTCTCTGTAAAAAATCAATAAAATATATTTAAAAAAAAATTTTGTTTTATTACTGATTGATTTTTTAGAGAGAGGCAGAGATAGATTTATTGTTCCACTTATTGATGTATTCATTAGTTGCTACTTGTATGTGCCCTGACTGGAGATCCAACCCACAATGTCAGCATATTGGGGATGGATGACAGTCTAACCAGCTGAGCTACCTGGCCAGGGCTGCAGTACTTTACAGTTTACCAAGTGGATTCACACATCATCTTGCTCCCTTTAGAAATATCACCTCTTATTTTAGCTTCTTCATCAGAGACCTCAAGAAATGGTTAGCAAAAGACATATCAGTTTGGGTACTTGTTAGTAAGGCATTGACTAAGGAACCAGATGTGAGGATTAATAAACTTGTTAATCATTTTACTTTTTTAATGGCAGCTAGTTAATGGTTTCAATTTAAGAACACATTAAAATATTTATTAATTCACTTTAACTTCTTAATAGCCTGTTGCTTCCTTCAAGGGCTATACAAATAATCAACCTTTTCACAGTTGCTCTGAGAGAGGTACAAAATACCTTAACCCTAGTTGCCTTGTTATTAAATGTTTCTGTGTTCATAGATCTTTGCTGTATCTGTATCTTGCTCACTGACTTCATGAGAAAGTTATTCAGATACTCATATGTGTTAATACGTCAGTCATCTTACTTGTTCTTTATAATGTATGTGGCTTTGTATATATGTAGGTGTGTGTGTGTGTGTGTGTGTGTGTGTGTGTGTGTGTGTGTAGAATGGTTAAGTCAAGAATACTTTAGAGAAGGACTGGTATGCATGCATATAAACATAACCAATGGACATAAGACACTGGGGGGTAGGGGAGGCCAGGGGTTTGTCAAGGGCGGGGGGGAAAAAAGGACACATATGTAATACCCTTTGTAATACTTTAAGCAATAAAAAAAAAGAATACTTTAGAATGTTTTTTTCCGTTTTTGGTTCAATATATTGTTGCATTCTATATCAATTTAAAAGTTTAAAAAGCAAATTCTTTTAGAATGGTGTGTCAATATTGATGTCTATATTAGTATCCTTTCATTTTAACATAATCTAGGTAATTACTTTTTTCTAGGAGGAATAAGAGAAAATTTGCCTGAAAATTTAGCTTAACTAAAATCCAGGTTATTAAAATCAGGGCTTTTTTCACCATAATCTTCTTTCTTCACACCCCTTCTCCCCCCCAATCCTCAATGTTATTGATTATAAGTCAATTAGGAAAACTGGCTGGACTCAAATTACATAAAGGTAAATGCAGGATTTATTTATGTTGTAATCTGTCATTTCAGGTATTTCAGCTGTCCAAAGACAACTTCATACCTGTATAATGTAACAGAAAAAGTCAAAAAAACATTAGGCAAATAGAACTGTGGAGCATATTCAAGCAAGATGAACGTCTCTGGAAGCAGTTGTGGAAGCCCTAGTTCTGCAGAGATATCTAATGACTTTAAGGATCTTTGGACAAAACTAAAGGAGTGTCACGATAAAGAAGTACAAGGTAACATATTTTCTTCAATACTTACCACAACAGCATCGTACTGAGACTGTAATAATAATAACTAATTTTGTCTGACGGTTCAAAGGTCTCATTTTTAAGGTATCTGTGCTATTATAATTTTTTGTGATTCATTTTTATGGTTAAGTTGTAGCTTTTCACCTACAGACAACTACTAAAGCATTACAGTGTAATGAAATAAGAGTTTAAAGTTTGTTTGAAATGCAGTTAGTGAGCAGATGATACAGCAGTCATGGTTAGTATGAGTATATGAATATTGATGATTGTGTTAAAGTGTATTCCATATAAAGGAATGTTCTATTGAAGCTAAACTCAAGGTTTGATATTAAACCTTGATAGGTTTGATATTAAAGCTTGATATTAAGCTTTAATATACCTATTTAATTCTGTAACTTTACTGTAATACATTTTTGTCATGGGTGGGAAATGCTTCATATTGTATTTGTTTCTTACAATCATAGGTTTACTTCTATACTACTTTATAGTTTTAACATTATACTGGAGTTCCATTAAAATATAATCCACCTGAATCTGAAGTATAATATGTGGTTCTATGTTAGAACTTTCCCATGGTATATTTAGTTTGGTAAAATCTCATGATAATGGACTCATTAATTAATGGGTTCTGAAAAATGAACCCAGAAATATTCTTGTAGGTCCCAGTGTACTTGGAGATAATTGTTCAATAAATGTTTTGGGGGGCACTTATTATGTGGCAGTCCTTTATGAATAAAAATGAATCATATACAGTCCTGGTTTTAAGGGATTTTGTAGTGTATCATTTTATCTGGGAATATAAAGGAAGAACCAGGTGTATATGTTGGGGGCAGAGTGGGTGGTTTACTGATAGACCAGGCTTTGTAATTGGATTAAGTCTAATTAACTCATATATACTATGCTGAAGGCAAGTTGTCATCATACTTTGTCTTTAGGATTAAATCTAAAACTTTCATCTTTCATTGATTGCAAGTGGATGGGAATAGTGCTGAGCTGAAAATGAGGCCATGTGATAGAGTGGTTAAATCCATGAATTCTCCATCTAGACTACCACTATTCGAAAGCCATGTCCACCACTTGAATAGAGGTGGTGACCTTGTGCAAGTACTTAACTTTATACTGCCTCAGGTTCCTTATCCTATATAATAAAAGCCTAAAATGCAAATCGACCAAACAGCGGAATGACCTGTTGCTAGGATGCGCACTGACCACCAGAGGGCAGACACTCAACAAAGGAACTGCCCCCAACCTGCAGGCCCCAGGCCGGCCAAGGGGGGTGCCAGCGGGGGGGGGCCCCTGATCACCCTGCCGGTCGCTCCACAGATCGGCCCTAATGGTCAGCCATTTTAATTTTGATATAGTCCAATTTATCTCTTTTGTTGTTATTGCCTGTACTTTTGATATTATATCCAAGAAATCATTGCCATATCCAATGTTATTAAGCTGTTGCCCTATGTTTTCATCTAATAGTTTTATAGTTTTAGCTGGTATGTTTAGCTCTTTGATCCATTTTGAGTTAAAATTTGTTTATGGTGTAAGGTAAGGGCCCAACTTCATTCTTTTGCATGGAGATACTTAGTTTTCCCAGCACCATTTGTTGAAAAGATTGTCCTTTCCCCATTGAATGGTTATGGAACCCTTGTCAAAAACCATTTGATCATATATGCAAGAGTTTATTTCTGGATTCTATTCTGTTCCACTGGTCTATATGTCTGTCTTTATGCCAGTACCACAGTTTTGGTTAATTTTGCTTTTTATTACGTTTTGAAATCAGAAGGTATGTGACCTTCAACGTAGTTCTTCGTTCAAGATTGTTTTGGCTATTCGGAGTCTCTTAAGATTCCTTATGTTTTTAGGACATATTTTTCTATTTCTGCAAAAAAACATCATTGGAATTTTGATAGAGATAGTATTTGATAGAGTAATATAGACATTTTAATAGTAAGTCTTCCAGTCTATGAACAGGAAGTGTCTTTCCATTTATTTATGTTTTTAATTTGTTTTTGCAACACTGTAGCTTTTATTTTATAAATCTTTCATCTCCTTGGTTAAACTTATTCCTAAGTATTTTATTCTTTTGGATGATATTTAAAATGGAATTGGTGGGGTATTTTGTGTGTGTTTTTAATTTTTGCTTATTGATTTTAGAGAAAGGAAGTGAAAGAGAGGGACATACATTCATTGTTCCACTTATTTATACATTCATTAGTTGATTCTTGTATGTGCCCTGCTAACTGGGGATCGAACCCACAACCTTGGCATATTAGGATGACAATCTAAAGAAGTGAGATACCTTACACGGCTGGAATTGTTTTTTGAATTTCCTTTTCAGATTGTTCATTGTGAGTCTATAGGAACACCACTGATTTTTACATGTTGACTTTGCATCCTGCAACTTTGCTGAAAGTCTTCATTTCTTTATTGTAGCTTTTGAAGTCCTAGCTGAGATAAACATTAGAAACTCTTAAAAAAAAATTTTATGAAAGGTGGGACTTTAACCACCTTTACTCCACATCTTTTACTGCTCTATTATGCTCATTCTTTGATTGATTATTCTGATCCATGTTTCCATTAAAAACCTCTTTCAACATACAGGATTGCTAATGCAGTCAGAGTATAGTAGTTTTCATTTAGAAATCCAGATATCAGTGGAGTTACTATTGTTTTATATGTTTTTTAAACTTAAGCTTTTTTTCCTAAAAATGTCAAAACACAAAATAAGCAGTGAAAAGTTATCCCTCTCCCGCACCCACACATACAGGTAACTACTTTTATTATTTGTGTGTGTGTGTGTGTGTGTGTGTGTGTGTGTGTGTGTGTGTTCATTTCTGTTCTTTTGTAATTTAAAGTTTAAGATTTTTTATTTTAGGAAATATTACACATATACAAAACTGAAGAAAATAGTATAATGAACTATATACCCATCACTCAACCTCAACCATTGTCAGTACATGGCCAGTCTTGTTTTACGTATTTTCCATGTATTTCTTTATCCCTCTTCCACTCAGTTATTTTGAAGTCTCTAACATAACGTCATCTATAAATACTTAAGTATAATTCAGAAATCTTTTTTAACAAAAACAAAATGCCATTATCTCACTAACAAAACCGATTCTCCAGTATCATCTAATATTTAGTAAATGATGGTGTTCTAATGTCCCACTTATCTAAAATGTCATTTTTAGTTGGTTTGTTCAAATCTGTACTTAAAAGACATCTCCATGTTGTATTTGATTAATAAATCTATTGATTTTTTTTTCAGTTTAATTTTAAATTTCTTGTTAGTAATAAAGATCTAATTTTAAATTGGTATTCTTTCAGTCATATGACTAGGAACAAATATAAATATTTTATACTAATTCTGCTCTTCAGTTGATTATACTATCTTCTCAGAAAATCTGGTGTGAAACATTGAAGAAAGATTCTGAGTTTGAGTACAATTTAGTCATTCAGTAGCAATTTCTGAGAATACAATAGTGAAGAAGACACAGTAGGTTTTGCAGGCATTGTATTCATTTTCTTTAGGATAATATTTATACACTATAATTATATAATGAAATGATAGCAAAAATAAGCCAGTTATAAGATTGTCTTGGTAACACTGATAATAACAGTATAATCAGCTACACGTATATTTTCTAAAACCGGGAAGGAATAAACAATGTCTCCCAACTTCTGTCACAGAGCAGCAGTCTCTTCCTTTTGGTTTATAATACTGTGAGCTCAGCATGTAGGCTTACCAGTAAGAACAGCTGCAAGTTTAAGCAGCTATTATAGGAGATACAGATTATATATAAAACTTGTTCTTTGTGACCTGGAAGTGAAGTAAATGCAGTATTTTGAAATAATTTAAATAGGACCAGGTGTACTTGAGTTTTTATTAAACATTTGATAGAGGAGAATTAGTATTCTGCCATCTTCAAGCATAAGGTTAAATTCTTTATCCTTCATATAATTATATTCTGTTTTATAACTGGTAATAAAACAATCATTAAATTTTTATTATGCAGAGTCCCTATCTTACTCATCTTTACATCCCTGTAGGTAAAAGTGCTTGGCACATAGTAAAAAATCAGTAAATGGTATCTGAATGAATTGCATAGTTTATAACTGGATCAATGGAACATTTTCTTAAATATGAGTTTTTAAAGTCCCCAAATGTATGAAAATATCAAAATTAAATACCTGTCTAAAACTCAGAAATACTCTACTACTATTTACTCTAAATTTTCTATTTGTAGAAAATAGTGTAGAAAGTTGAGAAAGGAAAAAAAGTCCCCATTCTATAGAATTACATTTGTTTATTCTTTCCTAGTTTTAAAAGATATGCATGTAGATTATTGTATTGTGATTAGTGTACATGTTTTATACTTGTTTATTTTTGCTATTATTTTATTATTTTCCTAAACCGTGTTTATTTTTCATTTTGCACATCATCATTTCAGAATTTTTATACATGCCACTTAAAACTGAGCCAGTTTTACTTTTAAGCTCTTAATAGGGATCTTCTTCCACTCAGTTATTTTGAAGTCTCTAACAGCCAGTTTTACTTTTAAGCTCTTAATAGGGATAACATATTTATCAGATTTCATCATGTTTTTTGGTGTTTCAGGGGCTTCAGGAGACTTCTGTTTTATGAGGAAACATCAAGAAAATAAATAATATGCTGTTTGATGAGAAAAATATGCCAGCCCTAACCGGTTTGGCTCTATGGATAGAGCATCAGCCTGCGGACTGAAGGGTCCCAGGTTCGATTCCAGTCAAGGGCATGTACCTTGCTTGCGGGCACATCCCCAATAGGGGGTGTGCAAGAGGCAGCTGATCGGTGTTTCTCATCGATGTTTCTAACTCCCTATCCCTCTCCCTTCCTCTCTGTCAAAAATCAATAAAATATTTTAAAAAAGAAGAAGAAGAAGAAAAAAGAAAAATATGTCATATTCATCAGATTATAGGACACATGCAAAGTGCACGAAGGTTACATAGTATATAAATTTTTAAAATTATACTCCTTGTAACTGTTATAGTCCTCACACTCCCAGGTGAGTTTATAATCACTGAAAAACTTTAAGGGAGGAATACAGCAGTTGTTGGTATTTGATTAATATCCATGTGCTTTATGAATGGTAGGTGTTGGATATATGTTGGAGCTAATGACAGAAGATAATCTCTGGTACATTATAATGTATTGGTCAGAATATTTTTTTCCATTTTAAATCACGGATTTTTAAAGATATTGAATGCATACTATTTTTTTTAAGTATTATGTTATTAAAAAGCATTTTGGTTGGGGCTAGGCAGATTTGCTGAGAGCAGGATTTTTTTTTTTAATATATTTTATTGATTTTTTTACAGAGAGGAAGGGAGAGAGATAGTTAGAAACATCGATGTGAGAGAAACATCGATCAGCTGCCTTCTGCACATCCCCCACTGGGGAAGTGCCTGCAACCCAGGTACATGTGCCTGACCGGAATCGAACCTGGGACCTTTCGGTCCGCAAGCCGATGCTCTATCCACTGAGCCAAACCGGTTTCGGCGAGAGCAGGATTTTTTAAGAGTCCTTTGTCAATGTGTTTCACATAGTTCCATATAAAATGAGATCCTCCAAATATATGATAACATCAAAGATGTGCCTGAAGGGTACTTCATTTTTTTTAAGGTGGGTGATCCACTTGGAGAAACCAGTATAAGAGGCTATTTGAAAGACATCAAACATGGACTTGTCCGGACTTTGCAGGTTTTGAAGTATATATAGGAATCAAAATTGACTCATTACTTTTAAACGTTAATGTCAGTTTAAAAAAAGAAAGAAAATGTTATAAATGGTAGTAATTGAGATATATAATTTTCACTTAGGCATCCAAGAAAATCTAGCCATAGGAATTTAGATCCATCTGAATACCTTCTATGTGTATTTCTCATTTGACCAAAACATAATAAACTGGTAGCAAAAACATATACAAGGCAGTACATACACTGATCACAAGAATATAATAAGTTATGTGCATTTTTTAAAACTGGGAAATAATAAAGTGTTTCAACTTCTATTGAAGAATTACAATATTCTAACCAGACTATTTTTGTTGGAAAATTCTAGAGACATTTGTAACTGAGGGTTTTTTTTATCTTTTATCTTTGGGATAATAGTATCCTTTCATGATTGTTCCTTCTAATGTCTTATATTCCTTTTGTGACAAATGCTGGTGGTGAGTGTCAGGATTACACACAAATTCTTGTTGATAATACATAGTCTTTATGCTTTGAATTCAGAATTAATGTTTCAATAAAATTTAATAGAAATTTCAGAATTCTTTAAATTTTAAAAGTTTTAATAAAATGTTCATTTGAGTACGTTTTTTTGTTTTTGTTTTTTGGCCTTTTTAAGCCTTTCAACATCAAGTTTATTATTTAAAAGCATAGGTAACAAAATGGAATTTAGAATATGTTTTTCAGAATGCTACCATTTAATAAATGGTCTCTTGTCCATGGCAGGTTCTGCTATCAGCATCTCACCTAATGTTTTTTATATCTGGTAAATATGGTTATCAGTTTCATAGAAAACCAGGCAGATTAAGGGATTCGGGGAGTTGGAGCTCCTTTGAAGAAATGGGAAGGTATGGAGGTTCTAATATGACAGGATAAATATTTCTTGATTCAGTTTTGGATTCCTCCTTTTATTTCTTAGATGTTTCCTCAAAAATTGCAAAAATTTTGGATAACTTTCATATTAAGACTACACAAATTAACAATGAAAGGACTTGCATGTAATTTTGGTTCGTAACATCAGTTTCCTTCTCATTATTAAGAATACTATCAGTAAAAAAAAGAGAATACCAGTATCAGTAACTCTCACATACGTTATTTTTTTCATTTGCGTCAACATTCATAAATTCAATAAAATGCACAAAAATTTATTTAAACTTTTTGAGATAATTAAATCTTAAGAGCAAACTAAGCACACCTTAAATATGACTGCATCTCATAAAGAATTTTCACTTTGGAATTAAAATAATTTATTAGGCAATTACAGAAACATCAGTAGTAGAATTTTTGGTAGAAGTTAAATTACTTGGGCTATATATAAAGCCACTTTTGGTCAAAAAAGTGAGAACTAATATAAGTAAAATTAACAGCAATGATTTTATTTGGAATTCTTCCCTTATTTCTAAATTCTTTCTTAAATTTGTTTTGTGTGTTATAACTATACAAATGGGCCCTTAATTTTCATTTCCTCCAAAATTCACATAGGAGTTGGGTGTAGGGTTAATTGTAGTACAGTGCTTGTCTTTTGAACGCTCTTTCCTCAATGGGTGTCTCAGGTTGCCAGTGTTAAAATCCCAAATACTTTGTTGAACAGATTACTTGTCCATACAGGAGCTGCATTGTTGTATAGCCTCATTCCTTCCAATGGGTGTGGAGCAGGATTAAAGCACACTTTATAGGGGTTCTAATTGTAGATGCCTAATTGACTTGATGAATAGCAAATGCTAAAATTTAAACACACACATACATATACACACATAAACCTGTTTCAGGGCTGATCTGCATGACAGAACAAATGCCTCACAGGTGTTGAATGCTTACAAGATAAAAGAGTAGTCGTTCTATATTTCCTAAGAATTTTCTTTTGAAGTTTATATGGATTTTCTATCTTATTGTTTCTTTTTTTAATGGTTCATGGCAAGAATCCATTTTATCTTTGGGTGCACTTTTCACTTCTAAAGGCGGATCTGAGTTTTAGCAGTCGGCTGAAATTTTTTTAAAAAGGAAGGAAAATCTGTCAAAAATACATTTTCACATACTTTGGGAAGGGAAGAAGAGCATTAAAAACTGAGAACTGTAGTCTTTGGCCCAGTAGGGTCACAAGTCCTTTTCTTAATTCTTCAAGAATGATTTGCTGTTTTACTAACTACTTCAAGGTCTCAGGAGTTTTTCATCATTACCTGAAAAAGAAGGAAGCTTCTCAAGCTAGGAATTTGACAACTAGATGGAAAACATTTTTAAAAATAAGAATCTATACTAATAAAAGAGTAATATGCTAATTAGACCAGGTCAACCAGACGTCTTCTGGATGTCTGACTTTCTTCTGGACAAAGCCACGGTGGCGGGGGTTGAGGCAGAGGCGGTTAGGGGTGATCAGACCAGCAGGGGGGCAGTTAGGGCGTTACCAGGCTGGCAGGGGGGCAGTTAGGGGGCGACCAGGCCAGCGGGGGGCAGTTAGGGGGCGACCCGGCTGGCCGGGGGGGC
>NW_006289416.1:6220780-6223155 GCF_000327345.1 Myotis davidii
GCTGGCAGGGGGGCAGTTAGGGGGCGATCAGGCCGGCAGGCAGGCAAGCGGTTAGAAGCCAACGGTCCCGGATTGCAAGAGGATGTCCAACTGCCAGTTTAGGCTCCAGGGAGCAGGCCTAAACCGGGAGTCAGATATCCCCTGAGGGGTCCCAGATTGGAGAGGGTGCAGGCTGGGCTGAAGGACCCCCACCATGCACAAATTTCATGCACTGGGCCTCTAGTAATAATAAATTATCACACCAGTTTTCTTTAACATTCTTACAATTTTTTTCCCTTTACTATGTATATTTTAACAGCATTCCAACTCTCTTAGGACAATTGTTTTTCATATTTTTTTTAGTTCTTAATAGATTTACATGTAATTGTAAAACAATACAGCCTGGCCAATATGGCTCAGTGGTTGAGTGTCAACCTATGTACCAGGAGGTCACAGATTCCTGGTCAGGGCACATGTCTGGGTTGTGGATTTGATCCCCACGGGGGATGGGGGACATTTAGGAAGTAGCTGATCAATGATTCCCTCTCATCATTGATGTTTCTATCTCTCTCTTCCTCTCCCTTCCTCTCTGAAATCAGTTTTTTTAAATGTTAAAAATATATTTGTATTGATTTCATAAATTACTAGTATAGATTCTTAAAATGACAAAATGATAGAAATGGAGAACAGATTATGGTGGCCAGAAGTTGGAAGTAGAACGTGCTGGGGACTTGAAAGGGTGGCATGAGGATAGTCACAGGAATGTGCAAATTGTCCGGGACTCCGTCACAGTAACGACCAAACAGCAGGCTGCGTGGGGTGACCAGGCCAGTGGGGGGGGCAGTTAGGGACAATCAGGCAGGCAGGCAGGTGAGCAGTTAGGAGCCAGCAGTCCCAGATTATGAGAGAGATACCCGATTGCTGGTTTAGGCCCGATCGGGCCTAAACCGGCAGTCAGACATCCCCTGAGGGGTCCCGGATTGGAGAGGGCCCAGGCTGGGCTGAGAGGCCCACACACACACAAATTTTGTGCACCAGGCCTCTAGTATTATATAAATGGAATAATATAGGATGTACCCTTTGAGACGGGCTTTTATTTTTTAAAAAATATATTTTATTGATTCTTTTAGAGAGGAAGGGAGAAAGATAGTTAGAAACATCAATGAGAGAGAAACATCGATCAGCTGCCTCCTGCACACTTCCCCACTGGGGAAGTACCCGCAACCAAGGTACATGCCCTTGACCGGAATCGAACCTGGGACCCTTGAGTCCTCAGGCCGACACTCTATCCACCGAGCCAAACAGGTCAGGGCAAGATGGGCTTTTATTTTTTACGCACTATAATTTTCTTGTGATCCATCCAAGTCGTTGCATATATAAACACTTCATTCCTTTTTTATTGCTAAGTTGTACAAGGATGCACCACAGTTTTGATTTTTGTTTGTGTTTTTTAAGCAACTTGTGCATTCAAGGACATTTGGGATATTTCTTGTGTTTAGCTATTATGACTGAAGTTGTTGTGAACATTTGATTATAAGTTTACTCATAACATTTTATTCAAATTATAGGCCATAGATATGAGGATAAAATGTATCACAGCAGGTAGATATTTCCTGAGGTGAAATTTGAGATATAGGGCAAAAGTATAATGCAAAAAAAGTTCTCCAGGGTCTCTATTTTTTTTTTCATAATATCTGGTTTTCCTGGCATGATAACATTTCACTTGGGTTGATAAGAAGAGGTGATGTCCATATCAGTATCTTTGTGACTTTTAACTTCATCCCTAAGTCAGCACCATGGAAGGAGAAATAGTGGAGAAATACACTGAGTGGCCAGATAATTATGAACACCTGACGTTTGTAGGCAAATTAGCTATAATTTTCGCACTGAAATTGCTAGAGGGCCAGACCATTATAAATAGGGAAGCAGGTTGTTTACCACAACAGTAGAAGTGGTTTTTTCCTGAAGATATGGGTAAACAACACGATTTAACAGCCTTTGAATGTGGGATATATTTGAACGTGAGTGGCCAGATTATTATGACCACCTGACATTTGTAGGCAAATTAGCCGTACACTGCATCGTATGGGATATGGAAGCCGAAGGCCTGCTCGAACACCTTTGCTGTCTGCAGTTACCAAGATAAAACGTCTCCAATTCACACAGGAACACAAGGATTAGACAGTCGAGCGTTGGGAAAAAATCATGTGGTCCAATGAATCATGTTTCCAGTTGCATCATGCAGATGGCAGAGTGAGAATTTGGCGGAAACAGCACGAAAGCATGCACCCCACATGCATGAATACAACCCTTCAAGCTGGTGGGGGCAGTGTTATGGTTTGGGGCATGTTTTCCTGGCATGATTTGGGCCCTTTAATTCATGTGGCATTGTGCTA
>NW_006289416.1:6223478-6231286 GCF_000327345.1 Myotis davidii
CAGGTTTATTTTTAAAATTCTTATTTGTATTAAATTATGTGGTTCAAACAATAATGAAATTAAACAAATAATGAAAAATCTTGTTCTTAGACATGACAAATTTATTAATGTTTCTATACACATTATATGGAAAACTTTTCTAAATGTATAACATTAGAATCCATAAACTACCAAAGACAAATAGTAAACTTTATTTTTTTAGAAATCAGTCAACTAATAACTATTTATTGGAAACTAACTCTGCCCCAGATAAAATAAACTCTTGAGTGGAGATAGACTTTTTAAACTTTCTAAGCATTATTTTTAAAAGTAAATAAAATACCCACAATTGGCAAAATTATAGTATAGTAAATAGATTGATTTAGGTACCAGAGAAAGTACACACAGAAGCTTTTCCCCTTTTTCTGATAATCACATTGCAGAAAATAGCACAGAAAAGCCAAACAGTTTAGTGTTGCTAAATATAATTAATATTTTTATTTAATGATTTTAATAGCTGTATATTATTCCATTAAGTGGAATAATATTAGGTAATAATTAGGTAAAACATATTTTACCTAAACATGTTTCTTTTGAAGCATTTTATATTGCTATAAATTGTTTACTTTTTTTGTTAATCTCACCTGAAGATATTTTTTCATTGATTTTTAGGGCGAGTGGGAGGGAGGGGAGAGACAGAAAAACATCTCTGCGAGAGAGACACATCAATTGGTTGCATCCCATACATGCCTTGACCAGGCCCAGGATCGAGCCCGTAACGGGTGTACATGCCCGTGACCAGAATCGAAGCTGGGCCCTTCAGTTTATGGGCCAACAATTTATCCACTGAGCAAAACCAGCTAGGGCTACTATTCTTTATGACTGAGTTTCTCTATAATTTGTATTATATTCTTAGGTTAGAATCCAAGATGTGAGATACTGATTTTTTAAGTCCTGTTACCTATTGCTAAATTGCTTTCCAAAAGAATTGTGTCAATTTATAATATCTCCATTAAAGCATGGGAGTATGGCCCTAACCGGTTTGGCTCAGTAGATAGAGCGTTGGCCTGCGGACTGAAGGGTCCCAGGTTCGATTCCAGTTAAGGGCATGTACCTGGATTGCGGGCACATCCCCAGTGAGGGGTGTGCAGGAGGCAGCTGATCGATGTTTCTCTCTCATTGATGTTTCTAACTCTCTATCCCTCTCTCTTCCTCTCTGCAAAATAGCAATAAAATATATTTTTTAAAAAATATATATATAAAAAAAATAAAGTATGGGAGTATGGTTTTACAATGCTTTTATCAACCTTGGGTATTATCATTTTGCTAAGTAATTTGTTTGGTTTGGATTACACTTAGTTGCTAGTGATGTTGGATATCTTTTGTGTTTGTTTAATAGCTGTTTTTCTCCTTTTAATTATTATTTATAAAAATTTGAAATGTCACTCTATTTTGCCTATATCTTCCTTAGTTTTAATGCCCACAACCTGTTTCCTTCACAGTAACTATCCAATTTCCATATGCAATGGTTTTCTCTTGTTTTGTGTCAGACTCCATTAAAATTAAAAATAGATATAACATATCTTGAGTTAAAACACTAGTGCCCTTCGTTAAGTACTTTTCATAAACAATTTTGCTTTTAGTACAGGACTTCCCGCCACAAACTATTTTAATCCCAGAAGACTTGAGCCTATATAAGCACTATTGCTGTTAGCAAATACATCCAGTGGTCGGCAAACTCATTAGTCAACAGAGCCAAATATCAACAGTACTTCTTCAAAATAGACTCGCCCAGGCCGAAAACCTACTTCTGCACATGGGCCATGAAGTTTCAATCGCACTGTACGCATGCCCGCACGTGGTATTTTGTGGAAGAGCCACACTCAAGGGGCCAAAGAGCCGCATGTGGCTCACGAGCCACAGTTTGCCGACCACGGACATAGGCTATGTCAGAACATAGACCTTCATTTATATTGAACTTCTAATTATATATTTGCCCTTGTTTTTAAAAAGCAAATAACTCACTCACTTTAGGTGAAGAAAATTTCCTTCTAGTTACTATCATATAGTAGACTAAAAGCAATAATGTTACATATATACTTTTGTGACCTCAGGGTGTAAGTAAGGGAAATAACTCTCTTAAACTAGTGGGACCTGGCTCATTATTCAGAGGCCAGTCTCAAGTGACTTATTAGTATAGCAATAGACTCATAAAAATTTTTAGATTAACTGCTTTAGAAATGGCAAAATGTATAAATAAAACACTATGGGTTTTTTTCCATTTTATTTTTCAGGTTTACAAGTAAAAGTAACCAAACTGAAAAAGGAACGAATTTTGTAAGTATCAACATATAACACTAATGTCTTATTTATAAAGTAATCGATACTGATGTCCTGTTTGACCTCAGTGTATTATTTATAAGGAAATTAGCTTTGCTTAGTGTAGCTAGTTGAGAGCAAGTTTTTTAAACTTCCAAAGTAAAAAGAATAACTTGATTTTTAGTATAGTCTTAGTTAATATTTTCATAAATTTATATTTTAATACAATTCTGATATATAATCTTTTTTCATAAAGTATTTATTAAGATGGGAAACTATAAGTTCATTTTGATCTGTCAACAGCATTCTTTTCTCAATTGTGATTAACACCTGGAATTTAACCTCAGAGGGAAGGTAGGGGAGGGGAGGGGTAAGGAGGAGAGATCAACCAAAGGACTTGTGTGCGTGCATATAAGCCTAACCAATGGACACAGACAACAGGGGGGTGAGGGCATGAGTGAGGAGGGTTGGGGCAGTAATGGGGGATGAGGACACATATATAATACCTTAATCAATAAAGAAATTTTAAAAATAAAATAAAATACTACAGGAAGGGAAACAGAATAGTTCTGGGATTTCTAAGCTCATATAGGAAATGGGAACTAGCCCTAGCTGGTTTGGCTCAGGGGATAGAGCATCAGCCTGCGGACTGAAGGGTCCTGGGTTTGATTCCAGTCAAGGGCATATGCCGGGGTTGCGGGCTCAATCCCAGTGTGGGGCCTGCAGGAGGCAGCCAATCAATTATTCTCATCATTGATGTTTCTATCTCTCTCTCCCTCTCCTCCTCTTAGAAATCAATAAAAATATATTTAAAGAAAATGGAACCAAATAGTCTACATCCCTTTTAATTGGTTCAAAATTACCAGTGGTTCTGAATTGTTTTGGTTGTGAAGCCCAGAATCAGATCTGATTATCTAAGTCAAGAGCAGATTTTTACTCATGATTCTATAGAACTTGCACTTTCAGGAATCTGAAACAGACATATAGTAGAATATTATTACTTAATAACAAAAATTAATGTCATTGTGACTAATATTGCATTTGCTTTATGGTATATACCAGTGGGTCTCAGTTACTTCATATTCCTAAAGCTTCCAAAGCTGTAGCCAAAAGCTAGAGTTTGCCAAGCACCCATCAAACACACCTAGTTGTTTTCGCCATTATAATCTGAAAATTGCAGTTTTTCTTTACACCGAGAAAGTCATGTTAGAAGATGACTTAGATTCAAATTTGTAAAATCATAAATTTTTAAATAGTTCTTTTGAAGAATAATTTTATGATTCTCCTTAGTTAGTGACACTTTAAAATGTTTTGCATTGTTGAAAGTATATATATATATATTATATATATATTCTTAAATATATTTTTAAATTTTTTAAAAGATTTTTAAATTGATTTAGAAAGAAAGAGAGAGAGAAACATCGATGTGATAGTGAAAGATCAATGGGTTGCCTCCTATACAGCCCTCCCCGCCACCCCCGGGGCTCGAGCCTACAACCCTGGACACATGCCCCAACCAGGAATTGAACTGGCAACACTTCTGTGCACGGGATGATGTCCAACCAACTGAGCCACATCGGCCAGGGCAAAGATATTTTTTTAAACATCCTTACTCATAGAATAGTCCATTTCTCTGTTTCTGTGGTAGTTGTTTAGTTTCTACAAAAGAGAAAATGTTTCTTTTCTTACAGAGGAAATAAGAGAAATTACTTCTGAGTAGTAAATTTAGGATATGCATCTTATTAGTTAGGATAATTTCTTACTGTGAGAAAAAAACCACCAGATGTGACTTTTACAGTAAGGAAAACATATTCTTTCACCTAAAAGGCCCGAAGCTGGGAGATTCTAGAACTGGTTATTCAGTGGTTCAAAAATCACCAGAGACTCAGGTTATTTCTGTCTTTTCTGTTCTCTGCCACCTTTAGTGTTTTGGCTTGTCCTGTTAGCCTTCATTGCAGAATGTCAAGAAGGCCACCATCATTCTAGTTACCACCTGCAGATCCTCCTTGTATCCCTTTCTACTAATTATAAAAGTTTGCCAGAAGCAGCCCCCAGTGTATTTAACTCTGACTCAGTGATGATTATTGTGTGCTCATTCCTAAACAGTACCTGGCAAGGGGAATTAAATTCACATGATTCACTTAGAAATTAAGATTCTGATCATACTTTATATGTATTCTAGGATTGAGCAAATAAGTAAGTACATTATTGATAGGTTGCTCACTATCAGGAGAAAGGAGCTACGAATAAGAAAAAAGAGAATGCTAGAATGAACTCTATGCTGCTAGATAGAACTGTAGTTATTAGTATGAATTCGTGGGTTTTGATATATAGATGAAAATACAGATATGTGATAATGTGTGTGAGGACATACATGCATTTTCTAGGCCTAATCCACTAAGGGGGCCTAAAAACAGTGATTCCCAGCAGTAATGAGCACACCCAAGGCCCATATCTTGATTTCTAAAGAGGATTCTACAGTAAAAGAAATCAAGAGGGTTTTTTTGGAGAATTTGGCTGATATCAGGTCTTTGGGGCATGCAAAGTACAATATGAGCTGGAACTTCTTGTGGTGCCAGAAAATAAGGAAATGTTCAAAAAGTAATGGAGGCATGTTGAAAAAATACAGAAGAGAACTTAAAAAGAAATCTTCTAATAGCAAAATCAAGAATAGCCTGAACAATGAAATATGATGATAATGAATTATTCTACCCATGGGATAAATGGACAGTTGTTTCTTAGAATTTCAATTACTAATTGTAGAAAGAATATTTAAAGATCATCATTTGGCAAAAATGACAACAGTAATTATTGAAGGCAAGAATCACTGAAGTTAAAACTAATAAAAGTATAATGAAAAATTATAATTGTAAATTTTGCAAATTACTCAAAGTTTATCTCCCACATGATACTTAATATTTGCAAAGGGGAAATTGTAATATTACAGTGGAGGAACCAGGCAGACTTCATCTTAATGAAATGGTCAAAGTGAACATCATTAGTAATCAGATATGTCAACCTCATATCATGCAATGCACCAAGAAGAACACATTACTTCTGTTGTATTCTTATCAAAAATACACAGTCCAGATTTTATCATGGGAAACATGAAACAAACCCAAGTTGAAGTATAATCAACAAAATAACTGGCCAGTACTTGTCAAAAGCGTCAAAGCTATGAAAGACGAAAAAGATGGAGAGACTGTCCCAGATTGGAGGAGACATGACATTAAATACAATGTAGGATCCTGAATTGGATCCTGGACCTGAAGAATATTAGAGGGACAATTGGCAGAATTTTAATAAGGCCTACAGATAAGTTAATAATACTGCATCAATGTTAATTTCATGATTTTGATAATTATGGTTATGCAAGATACTAACATTTTGAGAAGCTGGATGATAGGTATGGAGGTGCTCTTTGTTCTGTTTCTAACTTATTTTTAAGTCTGAAGTTATTTTAAGATAAAACAACGGCTGCAAGCACCTCTGAGGGAAAGCTGCCCTTAAAATCGCCCGCTGCCAGACAGTCCATGAAATATGATGATAATGAATTATTCTACCCATGGGATAAATGGACAGTTGTTTCTTAGATCGTCAGCTAGTGACTTTTCCCGGTGTTTATCTCTGCCGCCATCTTAGTTTCTCCGACAAAGTAATTATTGAAGGCAAGAATCACTGAAGTTAAAACTAATAAAAGTATAATGAAAAATTATAATTGTAAATTTTGCAAATTACTCGAAGTTTATCTCCCACATGATACTTACTATTTGCAAAGGGGAAATTGTAATATTACAGTGGAGGAACCAGGCAGACTTCATCTTAATGAAATGGTCAAAGTGAACATCATTAGTAATCAGATATGTCAACCTCATATCATGCAATGCACCAAGAAGAACACATTACTTCTGTTGTATTCTTATCAAAAATACACAGTCCAGATTTTATCATGGGAAACATGAAACAAACCCAAGTTGAAGTATAATCAACAAAATAACTGGCCAGTACTTGTCAAAAGCGTCAAAGCTATGAAAGACGAAAAAGATGGAGAGACTGTCCCAGATTGGAGGAGACATGACATTAGATACAATGTAGGATCCTGAATTGGATCCTGGACCTGAAGAATATTAGAGGGACAATTGGCAGAATTTTAATAAGGCCTACAGATAAGTTAATAATACTGCATCAATGTTAATTTCATGATTTTGATAATTATGGTTATGCAAGATACTAACATTTTGAGAAGCTGGATGATAGGTATGGAGGTGCTCTTTGTTCTGTTTCTAACTTATTTTTAAGTCTGAAGTTATTTTAAGATAAAACATCAAAACAAAATTTTCAAGATTTATATCTTGAGTCCTGAGAGATCAACTTTTCTGTAAGCAGCTGCTGAATATTGAAGAAAATCTTTATTCTTTAAGCAAATAATAAAGAGAAATGACTGTTGAATAGGCAACCAAAAATGTAACTACAGTTAGATTAGTCCTTTTTCTGTGACTGAGAGAATAGTAGTCAATGCACCTATTTCCTTTTGCACAAATTTTGTTTTGTTTCTGTGGGCAGTAGGGATTTCAAAACCTTTTCATCTTTTAATACACTTTAATTAATATTGATGATATTAAAACTGTATGTATGAATGCTCCCTATAATAAAATGTACCCCAAAAATAACTAATGAAATTTCATCAGTTGCATGAGGAAAATATATAATTTTCTTGGTTAATAAGTAAAATTTATTTTTTCTATCTACTTGAAAAGAAAAGGACAATATCTTCGTTTCACTTAAAAATAAATAGGATTTTCTTCAGTGATAAAAACCATTTCATTTTGAGTGGTTTGACATTAAAAAATTTTTATTTTTTATTTTTATTTTTTATTTTCATCTTCATTTTGTTTATAGCCCAGCTAGTGATGATTGCTACTACAACCACTGTTAATCAGAAGATGAATACTATCAATGACTTGCCCTAACCGGTTTAGCTCAGCGGATAGAGTGTCGGCCTGTGGACTCAAGGGTCCCAGGTTCGATTCCAGTCAAGGGCATGTACCTTGGTTGCAGGCACATCCCCAGTAGGGAGTGCGCAGGAGGCAGCTGATCGATGCTTCTCTCTCATGATGTTTCTAACTCTCTATCCCTTTCCCTTCCTCTCTGTAAAAAAAAATCAATAAAATATATTTTTTAAAAAATACTAGAGGCCTGGTGGGTTGGGGGGCGTTGGAGGGGGTGGGGTTCCCCTTCAGCCCGTCCTGCACCCTCTCCAATCCAGGACCCCTCAGAGGATGTCCACCTGCCCCTGTGGGATCGGGCCTAAACCAGCAGTTGGACCGCTCATCTGCCTGTCGGCCTGATCGCCTCTAACCACCTCTGCTTGCCAGCCTGATGCCCCTCCAGCATTTCCTCCCTCTGGCCAGATGCAGGCACCCAGGACCCAGGCCGGCTTCGCCCAAGCTGGCTGCAGGTGCAGGGGACCGTGGGTGGGCAGCTCGGCCAGGCTGGAGCCCCAGGTGCCC